>NC_052952.1:29765600-30065600 GCF_013358895.1 Oreochromis aureus | reverse complement strand
TTTTTTGCTGCTGTTGTTTGCCATAATCAAAGTCTGAAGTATCTCTTCATATATTTTTATGTCCTTCCATGCTGCCTGTGCTGAGATCATTCTGTACCATAGAAAGCAAACGTCATCCAAGATTTTTCAGGGATGTATTATGCACTTAAAAAAGTGCATTGTGCACTTTTCTGTTTTGTGCAGCTGCATGATTAGTGATTCCCCAGGTTTCCTAGTCTGTGATGAAAATGTGCTCTTCTGGTTCCTTGCAGTACTTAAATACTAGGAAAACAGCAGCAAGCTGAGTGGAAATACCATTTCCATTTATCTTAATGCATTCATGACTTTACTTCAGGTTATGAACTTCTTTGTTTTTGTTGGAAAACCTGCACACAAGTCCAAACCTTGAAATGAACATGTAACAAATTGCTTCCCTTGCTTTTGTTTGCTGCTTTTATTTTCAAGTGGTAAGGCCCAGCAGAAGCTTTGTCTTCTGGATTAAGACCTGATGTATATGAAGGCTTTAACATACGGCTATTTTCATTCTCCCCTCATGACATATGGATGTGGGTGTTCTAGTCGCTGCAGATCAGTACAGAAATCAAGGTGATCACTCAGAACAACTTTGTGCTATTTTGCAGTGACCAACCCTCTAAGGGAGGGGTGTCAAATATAATGGCTGGGGACAGAATTGGAAAGTGTGAAGATGGACATAAATTTTGGACTTTTAATTGTATTTTAATCCGTTGTATATTTCAAATCCCAAATCACGCATTGGTTGTTTTTTTAGTTTCGTGCTGCCTGACATTTGTTTCAGTGTTTAAAGCTGAAACTCTTTGACTGACTGACTGATTTGGTAACGCCTGTTGCTCAGAGGTAAAATGCACATGGTTTTGTTCATTCACCATTGTGAATGACTGTTTTCTGTGATGTTCATCTGGGAAATCTCTCACCTCTGGTTTAAAATCAGGGTTGGGTTTATGGGTAAATGATGTTTTGACTGCTACGAGCCTACAAGTGTAGAAGAAATCCCACATCTAATCTGGGTGGATAAAACACACTGATTTGCCAGGGACACGGAGCAAAGTAATTAAGCCTAATCCACCGTCATTTAACTGGTGTATTCTCAAATCAACTTTTCCAGAATAAAGACGTGACGTTTGTCTTTCTTCCGCCCCTCTTTGTCTCTTTTCTTTCATGTGTTTCTCCTTGTCCTTCTAGCCTATTTTACATCCTCTGTCCCTCTTTTCCATCTCCATTTCTCTCCTCCCTGCTCTTATGTCATGACATCATCTGTCCTCAGTGTGGTTGGGGTTTAGTTGGAGCACTGCAGCTATATTAAACCACACTGATATATTTTCGCCCTCCTTTGATCCGTTCTCGTTAGAGCCGCCCGCCACAGTGCTTGCAGAGCCACGGGACCTGCCAGCCTCCACTTTATGAACCCTCACAGTGTGTAAAATAAAACACACGCAGCATGTGGATAAAATCTGCAATAAAAGCTGGGTGTGAAAGTAGAGTGAATTTTTTAAAAAGCGCTGATTCTGTCCAGTCCTGCGGTGCAGTTATTGGTGATGACGGATACAGTGTGCAGTGTTTCTGAAGGTGACAGGAGGATTGTTGAACTGGTGTGAAAATTCGCAGCTAAACTGTGAAGACTGAGTCACTTTGTTATGTAGAAACTTTACCTGCAGCCTTTTCACATTAGATGAAGTTGACAGCAGAGAACGGAGATGGTATATTGGGTAAAGAGTGGTCCTAAACCACATACACACAAAAAATATTTATATTACAATTATCCTGAGTTTTAGCTTTACTCACTCCATGAGCATGGCTAGATGGATGAAAGTGTTGACCTTTAAAGACTGAAATATTAAAGCAATGTTAGATGGATGTCAGTGAAAAAGCAGAAGTGTTAACAGAATAAATAATTCCTGGTTTTGGTCTCTTTAGGGGCTGTTGATTTAAAAAGGATAAAATAATTCAAGACACGTGTTGAGGTCACAAATTTAGACACTTTCACTTTATGATTTCAGAGTTGGTCAACTGAGCATAACAGACACACTGATCACTCTTTATTAATTCAATTTTGATACCTTAAACAATCCACGTGTTTGCCATCAGGCTTCCTGGAATTTTAAAGCCCAGATATTTTGGTGCTTTTGGGGAAAAAAATCCCAGTTTGCCAGTAATAATCACACCTTGGATTTTGGGAAGTACGTTATTTATATTTCTTCTTAATCTTCTTCAGCAAATTTAACATTTGCTCTCCTCTCCTGTACCTGACAGATCCTTGAATCCTTGACTTTATGACTGTATTATATCCCATTTTAATTTCCACAGAGAGAAAAAATGGCCAGAGAAAATTGTGAGAAAGTAAAAATTGGGATAGAAGTGAAGGGGAAAAAATGTTGGAAAAATATAACCTTGAGTGTTGTTTTCCTCTCTCTGTCTCTTTTGCAGGACGGTAAAGCAGACTGTAAACAGGAGAAATGTCCAGTTGTCTCAGAGGACTGTGCTCTGGTGGTGAAACAGACTGGAGCTTGCTGTGAAAGGTGTAAAGGTAAGACACGCAGGTGGACAGAGGACAGGCGAGAATAAGAGAAAACCTGTGCGCCTTTGCTTTTTTATATTTATTGTAAAGCTATGTATGCCTGCAGGTTCTCTTTACTAATGGGAGACACTGGAAATATAGAGATGCTAATCTCACGCACACACAGACCCTTCAGGAACTACTTTATCGCACTGTATCCTACCAGCGAGGCCTATATTAGGAGAGCATGTGAGAGTAAAGCTTCATTATTTACCTCACATGTAAGCCACATATACACAGTTGCACTATGTGGAGACTGCGCAGCTGCTGAAGGGGTTCACTGCTGGGTTTACAGCCCACAAAAATACAGTTGTTTTTATGAGGCAGGAACTCCTCTATATACCTTCCTTCTTCATCCTCTGTGTAAGGTTTTAGTCACTTTACATCAGTTTAATTAAACTGGACACTCTGAAACTCAACAGAGGCATTTTAACAAAAACCCTTTCCGTGCATTATTTGTGCATTTATGTATTACATGAAAGACAAACAGATACATGCATTCAGGCTAAAACAGAGACATAATGCTGAAGCAATCATCAAACCTAAATTCAAACTGCAGACTGTAGCTGCATAAATATATCATTTACAATTGTGAGCCCTGACTTGTTGTATTTTTTGCTCTCTTTAGAATTAAAAGATCTGTATTGGACAAAGTAAGCCACTGTAGCTGATTTTTGCATAGCTGTAGAGCTTCAATATCCAGCAAGTATAAAAGGAACTGAATCTTTAGCTCCCACTGTACTGGCTTAGACACTTAACCTCTATAAAACCCCAAAAGAGGACCCTTAAACAAAGTCTGCACTATGATGGCTTTCCTTACTTTTTCTGTGCTTATGAAGCTCATGTGGCTCTGCGAAAATACATAAACTGTCACACCTACCTCCCAGCTCTCGGCAGGGAGGGGGCCCTTTTGTTTGCGGTTCGCCATTTTACGACACGGCACTTCGTTAAGAGAGACGGAACATGCTCGACTCGGACATGGAAAGCCCCACGTCACCACAGCAGTCAGTGTTAGTTTTAGTTGTGTGGTTAAGTTGTAGCCACTGTGACCAAATTTAGGACTGCTTTGTGTCTTTGCTTTTTAAAACACACTAATTCCTAGATGTCATATCACCATTTTCTCACTTTTATGAAATCATGCCGACAGTTAAAGAGAATCACAGCTTGACTGCATCAGTTTATTGGGAACAGCTTTATAAAGCGGCTTTAATTAAGGCGTTTATATATGCAGCAGTGTAATAGCAAGTGCACTTGAGATTGAAAAATACGTATTTTTAGGAGTACAGCTGTCAGAACTTCCTCAGCAGCCTGAGCAAGCAACCGCACAACTGTCATCAGGTTTTGATTAAAACACAGTCATGTAAAATAGAAAGTTTCCACAGGACTTTAAGCATCGTCTTCGGCGGGGATACCCTTACTGCTAGCAGCCAGTCAATGATAATCAAATGCAGTTGATCAACTGATCATCATCACTTTACTGGTTCGGAGCATTCAGGTGTGTGTTAACACAATGCCACAGCCTTCCCAGGACTGGATGGTTCAGGAAATCCTCCCCACCGTCTTATCGTACAATTCAAGACTTCTGCAACACTGTTCTTTGGACAGATGAGACCAAAGTGGAGAGCCATAATCCACAGGGCAACAGTTGGTTAACACCAGAAAAGGGAATATCAGCACAAAAACCTCATACCAACTGTCAAGCACAGTGGTCAAGGGGCAATGTTTTGGGGGTTTTTCAGCCACAGGGACCAAAGCTTCTGAGTCACAACATGTACTTTGTTTTCCACATGAGTGTTCTTCTACATCTTGGTATACAAATGCAAAAGTGCTTCTTTCTGACAGCGGTCATATTCATGCAGTATATTTACAGTTTGAGTGTATTGCCAGGGTATTGGTCTCTGTGGGATCTTGTACTCGTACTAATAAACTATATACTGTACATCTTCCTGCTGCAGTATTACAGTATTACAGGGTTTAGTTTACACTGAGGAAAGTAGATCAATGGCTGTGATCAGGTTTCATTGTATGGAAAGTTCTATATTGATCTGAGCCCACTTTCTGCAAATGGGATGAAATGAATAGGCTATTCATTTAGAGTTGAATAGACAGCTGCTGACAGCTCAGATGGCGACTCATCCAAGTATATGAGGTAGAGATCAGGGTGCACATTGAATTTAACATTAAACTGAAAGAGAGTTTAAATATTCACATCATTTAATCAAATGTGGTTATTTGTAGACTTGAGACTTTAAATTAGATATAAGTCACAAAAATGAAGACTTGACGTTGACCTCACTGCTGTAATATTTGACCTCCCTGATATTTTAATGAATCTTAAAACGAAAACTTAGATGAAACTTTGGCTACCAACAACAAAGAGAAGGAATAGAAACAATATATAAAGCTAATTAAAACATGTCTACCAGATGTTTTTAGTCACTTCCGTGAGCTTTGGCCAAGATTAGATCACAATTTATTTTTCTACATCAGAAATGACACCGCTATAAACATATGAACAGACATATTTATAGTCACTGCTTTCTCATTTTCCACACTAAAATCTAAGTTTTAAGATCAAGAAAGTTTTCTTCGCATGGCAGAAAAATTAAAGCATTTGCAGAAATTGAAAATGTATGCTTTCTGTTTCCCTAAAAATGAATTCACAGAAACATTGCCAGGAAAGTGAACGTTCCTCCAGTAGATCATTTGTATGGATAGTTTGCATTTCTTCACCAGGACCAAACTTTTGGGAGATTAAAAAAGTTATTTTTACTATCAGAAGGATGGCAGTCTTAAATTCCCTTTGTAAAAATAACAAATTGGAAAAAAGTTTGGTCATTGGCCATAAAATGACTTTGGCTTCTCCATGCCGTCTTCTTGGCCACAAGCTACAAGTGAAACGTGTCTGAGTTGTAGGTATTTTAGAAATGACACATCCTTGAAATTTAGAAACTACTTGAAACATGATTAGAGGAACTGAGCTCTTGACATTGTTCCTGTTCCCCAGCTTCTCGCTTGTCTTGCAAGTTAAGGTTGTATTTTTCTCTCCCAGGTTGTATGTTAGATGGATGCTCCTATAACAGTTCAGTATCCTGGACCACCTCCACGAAACCCTGCATAACAAGACGTTGTCAGGTGTGTATATGTGCTGACTGACCAAGCTGCACTGTTAGCTGATGAGAAGTAATGGAAGCAAAGCTGGGGCATCGAGTTGAAAGCACTGATCCCAGATCAGATGTGAAAAACACACAGACACGTTGTTAGCAAGAAGGCATGATGCTGGAAAAGTGAAGGATGGAAAAACTAAAAGAAAAAGGAAAAAGGAAAAGGGTTTGGAAAAGGAAAAAGCAGGGAAGTAAACAAAGACACTGAAGGAAAGGAAGTGAGCAGCCATGGAAGAAAACAAAACAAGTATGAGAACTGAGGGATGGAAGAAAGAAAATAAGCCAGAAAGATTAAGAAGAAATGTGGAGTAAGCACGGACGGGTCTGGAAAACTGCTCAAAAGAGGTATGGATAAAGAAAAAAGGAACAGCGCAGCAGACAGAAGGAATTCAGGTAAGCAGGAAAAACATAGTGAGGAGGAACAGAATCAAATAGAGGAAGCAGAAGTAGAGGAAAGATATATGCATAGCAAGAAAAGGAAGGCAATATGGTGGAACAATAAGATTTAAAGTAGCAGCATTAAAGGCACATTAACATGTAACTTATAAAGATGCACAAACTGAAGGAAATATTTTCCTCTTGGTTGTGACAGGAAGGTGTCATCACTGAAGCAGAAGTTCAGTGTGTCATCCACTGCAAAAATCCCAAAAACCACCCAAAAAAGTGCTGCCCCACCTGCCCCGGTGAGTATGAATTTTAACATAAGTGTAGCCCGGAAACATTTGAGGGCTCAGTTTCATTTCTACTGTACATGCATAGATTAATAGTTCTGCTTATTTGTTTTCTTTATATCCATATTAGAGGAGATAAGGTTTATTTTTATTCAATTCAATTCAGTTCAGTTCAATTCAATTTAATTTATACAGCACCAAATCAAAACAACAGTCACCTCAAAGCGCTTTATATTTTAAGGTAGACCCTACAATAATACATACAGAGAAAAACCCAACAATCACATGACCCCCTATGAACAAGCACTTTGGCGACAGTGGGAAGGAAAAACTCCCGTTTAACAGGAAGAAACCTCCGGCAGAACCAGGCTCAGGGAGGGGCGACCATTTGGCTGAAAGGGAACCCAGAAATTAAATATTTATAGATATTAAAACAGATTAAACTGATAACAAGCTTAATAGTTAAGATAAAGTAAAACGAATTCAGCATGTGCCTGGCAATTTCAGAAGGTCGAAGCCAGGGGCGATACATTTATGTCATCTCTTAACTAGCATTAAGCCCAAGGCTTCCTGTAGTTGATGAGGAATATTTAAACAATAGTTCTGAATTTCTCTTAGCTCTCTGGTCAAAAAAGAAGAGGAACATCATGCAGTTTGTTGTGATTTTGAACTACATTTTATTTGACCTGAAGAATGGGAAAGAAAAAGATTAGAGTTGATGAAACAGGATCTTTTATCTTATTTCATAATAGAGTTTTTATTTATTTATGAGTTATGACAAATTCCACTTATGTTGAAATTGGGAGTAAGATTTTTGGACTTGCCAATGTGCGCAAACAGTCAACATACCAGCACTGCAGTTTCTTGAATTCTGACTTATGTGTATTTCTTCTGCTGGTAGAAGGATCTGTGTCTGTGGCTGCTGTCTATTTTTAAATCACTTTAAAAGTACAGTAATAAAAGCTTCAGGTGAAGAGGCAAAAGATTTGTGCGAACATGAGTGGATTAAAAAATAATTTGTTTGATGTAACGTATTTCCCTGCAGGTTGTATCTTCGAGGGTCGTCTATATAAAGAGAATCAGGAGTTCAGTCCAGAAGGGAAACCTTGCATCAAGTGTACCTGCACTGTGAGTACACATACCCTCTACTTACATTCCCCCTCTGAGCAAAGCAGGGGCTCTGTCCCACCAGTTGGTTAGTGTTGGACTCTCCTGGGAGTCACAAATTTTTGGTTGGAACAACATCCCTTTCCCTGGATTTCTGGATTTTCCCCCACCACTTCTTTGCTTTCTCTTGCTCTCTCTCTCTCTCTCTCTCTCTCTCTCACACACACACACACACACACACACACACACACACACACACACACACACACACACACACACACACACACACACACACACACACTCCCTCACCTTAGATAAACAAACCCTACAGGTTTGTCCATAAACACATTAGAGCATTAATGTGCTGACACCTAGTTTGAGAACCTGTAGGCTTTTAACACATATACACACATACGGAGGTGTTTCCCAAATAGAAATCAGCATGTTGTTACTAATCTATCTGTTACATTTTCTGTTTTGTCTTAATTAAGAAAAAAAAAAGATAACCAATTATCAATTGGCTACACTGAATTTACCTTGTCCTGCGATACTCGGTCACACTCTGGGTTAGCCTCCAGACCACCTGTGACGCTGAACTGGACAAGCGTTAAGAAGATGGATGGATGGATTTTCTGGGTTTTAAAACGTACTTTTGTAGCCACCAAGTAGAGAAATATGGCGGTGTATGAAGTCTTATTTTATGGGGGCTAAAGACAGTCATCTATTTGTTATTGGCCTCTGTGAAAAGAATTCAGGGACAGAAAACAAGTTATTGATTATGCAGATAACTAGGTTCAAACATTAGCTGTGTACTAACTCGGCTCTTGTGTCTAATACAACTGAACCAAAATATGCTTACTTTACACACTCTGATGAAGGCTTTGTACCAAACATCTAAGCATATTTCAGCTGTGACGTGAGTCATAAGTCAGATGTGAGTAGTTTGCAAAGTTAGTATGAAGTCACACATTCAACCACACCCCCCTTTTTTGGGTGATGCATGAAACAAACAAAGATTGACAACAAAATTAAACAAATCATCATCTTAGGAAAGTTAACTAAATGTGAGGTTTCATTCAAAGCTTAATTGATTTGCTGTTATTTTGTTTTTGTTTCAGGGAGGCCGAACTCTCTGCATGAGGGAGGTGTGTCCTGTCCTTTCTTGCCCTTCTCAGCTCACCCACACCCCGCCTGGACAGTGTTGTCCCAGATGTGTTGGTAAAGACTGGCAATTTCAGTGATGGGATCATAGTGATGGGGAACGCCACAAAAACATAACTCCTCTTAAAATGAGGTGGCAGACATTACACAGCTGTGGCCAAAAGCACGGCACGCAATGAAACATATAATCTCCTTAGAGTGCTGGTTAATCCTGCTCCTAATAACCCTAAATATCTTTCTTATCCTCAGCCTCCATTAATTTTAATTTCATAACTTCAGTCATATCTTGCAGGGGAATTTTGTTGTTTTGCACTCATGAATGTCTGAAGCAGTCAGAATTTTATTTAAATACAACCCAATCAATTCTGTTTTTTTATCACCATTTTTCTCTGCATGACTTTCCTCCAGGTCAGAGGAAGGTGTTCGATCTCTCTTTGGGAAGCTGTCTGTTCTACAGTCAGGTTTATGACAATGGCACCTCCTTTATACACGACAACTGTACCACCTGCACCTGCCAGGTACCAGCCTGAATGGCAAAGGCTTCTTGTCACATTAAACAAAGCAATGGTCAGTTACTAAATTTAAAAAATCCTAATACAAAAAATCTTTCTAGAATTCCACTGTAGTGTGCAAGAAACGCTGCTCGCGGCCGGGAACTTGCCAAGGCAGCCATTGCTGTGAGGAGTGTCTGTCCTATGTAAAAGTGGAAGAGGTGAAGTACTGCAGAGTCCGGAACAAGATCTACAGGGTAAATGCAGGATGGATGGATGGATGGATTATGGAGTGGGATAATGGTAACGGTTAGCTCTGTTGTCTCCTTGTTAAAATCTTTTTGGTGGCTGAGACCTTTCTGTGTGGAGTTTGCATGTTTCCCGTGTGACCCTCCTCTGCATACTCAGACTTCTCACAGGTCTGAAGACATGCTCGTTAGATACATTGGTGATTCTATAGAGGCTTTAGGTGTGGATGCATGGTAGCTAAAGTGTGACTAAAGTTCCATGTGCAAGAATTGGTAAAGTAGTGGCTTAAAGCGCTCTGAGTAATCAGAAAGACTACAAAAGCAAAGGATGAATGTATAGACATACTTAGCTGTATTCTTGGGTATTTTCTGAATGATAAGCGCCTGTACGTCTTGATGGATGTTGTTCTAACCCTATTGTGTCTTTTTTTCTTTGCAGGAAGGAGACATGTGGTCATCAGTTAACTGTACTCTTTGTACTTGCGTTAAAGGCAGCATTGAGTGTCAGCCCAAACAGTGTGTACCAATCACCAGCTGCCCCTCGGTGAGTGACAATGGATTCCATTTATTTTCCATTTATTTATAGCAGTGTGTCGCGTGCTGTTATGTTACCTTAGCTGCTTTTTGACTGTGTATTTGTCTTTTTAATTTCTTGGACTATAATGTTTGCAAAAAAACCTGCAATCTGTAGTGAGAGTTGGACACAGTCAGTCATCCAAAGGTGATGGACTGGGTAGAGATGAGTGTCAAGGGGAGATTTATAAGAAGGTAGTGAGACTGCCTACGATGTAGGTTTGGTGGCACAAACAAAAAGACATCATACCCCTGGTGGTTTAACCTACAACAGCCCTGTCTTTGTCACTCCACTTTATCTGCTTTCCTTTTGTCCATCTGACCTGTCTCACACTCATACTTTACAGCCCATGACTAACTTCATGATTCTCATTTCACATGCGTAACGCCTCAAAATGACAATACTGTCAAGATTTATCGGCAGTGCTGCCATAACGGACTCTCAATTTCAACAGGTTCACCTAAAAATGAAGGTGTAGAGTATCAGCTTGAATCATTGAATCAAAACATTGAACATGTCATGTAAAAATGTCTCTTCTTTTTTACATGACATATGCAAGAATGAAGCAAAATAACTATAAGGGTATATCAAAGAGTAACACAGCCTGTTACATAAAGGGGTCTCAATTAGTGCTCTGTAACACAGCTGAAATGTGGCATTAGCTGGGAACTCTGGGAACTGCTGGCAAGAGAAGGGTCTGTGGGTCTGTGGGTCTGTGGTGCGTTCACCTGTTGCAGAGGTCGCTTTGAGGTTATCTGTCGTGCGTTTCATGATGGAGTGGATTCCTGGCATGCCAGTGGCCGTCACGCAGTCAAAGCCGGTGTCAATGTTGGTCTAAGTTCACACGCCTCCAGTGGTTACAACGAGCCCTCACCTGTTGTTTGCGGTCAGAACAGGCACAGTGCCGTTGGTGGCCCACAATCAGTTTTGTCTCCAGAGAAGAAGCAGTTTTATAAGCCACTTTAAATGTGGAAGAGGGCAAATAGTTTTTAAGGACTGTAGCTTCAATATTGAAAAAGTGCAGTGAATGCAGAAGCCATTTATTTTAGTGGCCTGCAGGGGGCGACTTTTCTGGTTGCTAAAAAAAGCCAAATTGTTTAAATGTTTGTAAGAAAATGACCCTCCTGCTTCCTTGATCTGTGATCCTAGAAAACACTTTTCTGATTCCTCTATGGTCTGAGTCACAAGTTTCCAGTCTTAGTGATTGCAAAATGATGTAGATGTTTTGATGATATACTCAAATACTCATCACAAAAGGAGTCAAAAAGGAAACCACAGAGGGAGACTTGCAAGTTGCTGCCATATGAGCGTGTATGGTCATCCTTCTGTTCCTGTCGCTGACAGGTGTTTTACAGCATTTTTTTAAACATCTGTAACTCCTTAACCTTTACCTCAGTTGAAAGAATTCCAAAACTTCCTGAAAGCACCGACTCTGCGCTTTTCTCAAGTACTGCCCCGCAAAGATGAAGGTTGGTTGAGAGAAGAGAGAGTGAGGGGTGAGGAGAGAAAGAAGAGAGAAAGAGCTCAACAGAAAACAGACCTTTTTATCTGTTTTCTTTTGATCTTTTGGGGTTACTGTAATGGCCTTTATATCACTGAAAAGAACAGTTGCTGCCTTCAGAAACCATTGAAATTTTGTGATTGCACCAATGGTTCAAGAGTTAACCTATGGGAGCACCGATGCTCCAGTCGGTTTTAGTGGACTAAATCTGGCACTTTCCTAACTTGTAAGTGATTTCACAGTGGCTATGTCCATCTTTTATATACAGTTACAGTCTCTATTCTTAACATACTAATGCACTTTTTAGATCATTGACACAACATTGAGACAGTATGTGACATCATTTTTGAGAGCGAAAACAACATGAAAGAAGTGACACAGGAAAAAGTTACCCAGATGCATGTAGTTGTATGTAAAGGAATGCAAAAGGATGTAAACAGCTTTTCAGTGGGGAATATATAGCACGATATCGGATAACATGTGTGTGCTGCACTGTGAGGTTGATATCAGTGAGTGAAATCGGACACTTCAGGACCAGTGGAGAGGTTACCGCTAACTCCTTGGGTTGACTTTTCTGCTCTTAACATAAAGTAAACATAATTTCTTGTAAAAAGATGTTGATATTAAGCATAATTTGTGGATATATTAAGTTCTGATAGCAATAAAATTGAGTATGTTTCTCTTATGAAAATAGAAAGTCAGGTTTGATTTGTAGGCAGGTGTTTTAAACAATCTGTCCCACAGTTTAATAACAATGAAAAATCTGACATTTGCACTATTCTTGATATGAAAAGATATTAGTAAATGTAATCTAGTGTGGCTTATCACTCTCACAGAGGTCATTACAGTCCACATCACCTTCAAAACACACACACATACACTCACGCACACTCTTTCCCATGCCATCATCCTGCGGTCAGCAGCAGGTCGGCAGAGCGTGTGGGTCCCATTTGGAGACAGTGTGTCTCCGAACAGCCTTTTGTCTGTGTGGCATTTGAGTGACAGCAAAGAAGAGGTTCCCTATATTTAGGCCCCTGAAAACCAATCTCTGACACTGTGTGTGCCTGAATGAGTGTGTGTGTGCGTGTGCTTGTTTGTGTCCTCAGTCTGTCAAAAGGCAGCCCTCTTCAAAGAGAGAGAGTGCCCTTTGTGCCGAGGTTAGGACTCTGGAGTGTGCATTGAGGGTACAGAGAACTTCTTTATGAGATGACAGATGAGTGGTGTGTGTGTGTTTGTGTATGTCTGGAAGACAGGGGAAAAGACTGCGTATACGTTTATATGTCTATTTGTGAGGACTGGTTCCAGTTTTAGACCTTGGGAGAGGAGTCATTTTTCAAAAGGGAGGGTATTTGGTTAGTCTAGACTCAAAGGATGGTTAAGCTTAACAGGGGTAGGGGCTGGGGTTAAAACATTTAGTTAGGCTGGTTAAGGTAGTTTTAAGGGGCAAGGAAGGCATTGTATCAGCAAAGGTCCTCACAAAGATAGAATTACGTGTGTGTGTGTGCGTGTGTGTGTGTGTGTGTGTGTGTGTGTGTGTGTTTGTGTGTGTAAAAAAAAGGGCTTCCCTGAGGCAAAAAAACTAGGTGTGTGAAAGAGCCCTCTGATCTGCACTTTTGATGGAAGTTGAAACATACAGCGAACACACACACACACACACACACACACACACACACACACACACACACACACACACACACACACACACACACACACACAGAGGGTCCTGTTACACAGACAAAGTTCAGCGGTTGAAGTTGGAGTATCTGTGTCTCTGAAACCTTCCTGGTGTTGCTGTGAACTTGTCAAAACGTGAACTTTTCCTGTATTGCCATCTTTCATGTAACTTCTGTTACCTCTGCTTGAATGACAGCACAAAATTAGAACTGTTGATAATCTCTACCAACAAAAATGGGAAATGCATATCGTTTGACCACCAGTACTTGGTTCTCAACTGTGTGGAAATAAGACTTTAAGTTAGAGGAAAAAGAACAAGTTAAAATATTATGAGAGATTATTAATAATAGTCATCATATTCTAAGTCATAACATTATAATACTGTATTTTATGTGGCAGACCTACATTCAGTAACAGGGGTCCATCAGGGATCAACTCCAACTACTATTTTTATTTCACTATTTTTATTTTACTTTGTTAGTTTTGTTGCATTTACAAAACTCTGATCTTCTTCTTCACTCCCAAATACAGAAAACTAGGAATAGCCTAACTTTAATTAGTAGAAGAAAGTTTAACAAGAGCAAAAAAGTTAATGGTTTTTAGAAACATTTATCAAAAGAGAGGCTTTTTTCCTGGACATTCTGATTCCTGTACAGTTCAGTTGAAATTTGTAAACTGCAAAGATAGTCAGATGCATAGCATTTTTTCCTTATTTTAATTTTCTTTTAGGCTTTTATTCCATATGTCTATGCTTTGCTCGTGACACTGCTCCACATTCTGTCAAAACAAGTTTCCTTTCCACATTCAGGCTTCCTGTCATCTTCCCTTGAGCTTATTCCTCTGTCAGTTATCTAATCCAGTGTTTCTGTGTCTGTTCTCTTGCAGAATAAAATCCTGAACAGAACTGGCTGCTGCCCAGTTTGCACTGAAAGTGAGTAAGTCCTTCTCCACCCGTATCCTTCTCCCTCCACACAGTGATTTGTGGGATTCTCACTGCAGTGTCTTCTAATCTATATATCTAGGGAAGCCCTTTAATTTGAGCCCATCAAAGTCTTAAAATATCTCAAATATATTTATATATATCTATTTTGTTTGTGGCTGCACAGGAATCAGAGTTATTGATACTGAATGTTTAGAAAGCTAATTATACATCAGAACCTATGAATTGTTCTTTTTATGAGCAATAAAAAATAAAATCTCAGTCTGGCCTCAGCAGTTCACTTGAGTATTCCCCGTGAACTCCAGTCCAGACTGTGGTTTACCCTTTGGGTCATTTTACTTTAGCTTTTGGCTTCAAACTGCAGCAAAAAATCCCCCAAAATGTTCTATTTCAGGACTACAAATACTCCATAAACCCCACTTGTGTATAATATAGAGTTTAGATTTAGCTGGTCAGGCAGATGTATTACCACAGTGAGTCACATTAGTGCCACATATTTCAGCATTTATCATAAATTATTTTTCTGCTGCGAGCTGTCAGATTTCAACATGTATCCTTTTTTGTAAAGTGCTTAACTTTGAGTTGCCTCTTGCTGTCCAGGGACCTACTGCTGTTCCAAAGTTCATGTTTTAGGTCACTGAGGTTAAAAAAGGCATTTGCTTTCTCTGACTTCTTTCTATTTTTTTGTTTAAACATATCAAGAGCTTTCTTTTTCTTTGTCCTACTTTAGAGCCAGGCGTGTGTACAGTCTTTGGCGACCCTCACTACAACACCTTTGACGGCAGGACCTTTAACTTTCAGGGAACTTGTCAGTATGTTCTGACTCGTGATTGTGGTAGTATTCCCTCTGGAGGGCCTGGGAATAACATCAACCTCAACAGCCCAGACTCGAGCTTCACGGTAAGATGGAAGGGTATCACTTCATAATACAGCCCACAACTGAGGGCACACTTCCTCTGTAATTAAATGGAATTTGAGTGTATATACAGGAAACAAATAAATAATTATATTGTAAGTAAATTTAGATATTGGGTTGGTAATTTTAAGTAGTGTGCAATTTCATGGTAATGCTGGAGGAAAACAAACCATATTTCCCCAACTTATATCATAAGCATGCTGTACTTTTCAGGCCACAGCCCTTATTACAGAGTGTATTAATCCTTATTTTATATTTGTTATGTTGATGTGCATGCTGGATGTCCTGTTATTCAATTATTCATTTATCTTACCAACTTACAACAAAAAATAAATACCGTCAAAATGTTACCGTATAATGATGGAAGGTTTTTGATGCTTTTCTTTCACCATCACTGGTCAAATATAATTTTCAAAAGGAGTGTTTAGTATATTTTCCTATAAAATACCTGAAAGTTAGGCCAGGTTAAGCCATGTTATAGTGTGTTATTGACAGTGTTGGGTAAGTTACTTTAAATTAGTAACTTAGTTACATTACTAGTTACTTCTCTAAAAAAGTAACTCAGTTACTTCAAGTTACTCGTTACTTTCAGAGTAACTAGTTACTAGGGAAAGTAACTTTGGTTTTACTCAGAATTCTCTTGTTAATGTGTTGCTTCCGTAACTGGATACCCAGCCAGACTGCCAGTCTTCTATCTTGCTTACTTGCCACAAGTGCACTGTGCCACCTACCAACAGAAAGGAAAAAATAATGTGCACATTTCCACGAGAGAAATCCCACGCCTGGACCGTCGTTGACCGCCGCCATGATTCTAGCCTGCTTTTTACATCCAACACAAAAACTGCAGTCGTGGTGCTTTTGATTGTACTCAGAACTTGGAAATTCTGCCTTCTGAATAGGAAGATGTAGGTAACACCAGACTGCAGATGAGCTGCATACAGGGCTGGACTGGGACAAAACAATCATCCCGGGCATTTTGACTAGAGACCGGCCCACCATTATAGGAAAAATCATAAAGCCTTTGAATGAAAATAAACACTGTTGTGACAGTGATGTACACTGTTCTGATGGTATATATGAATCAATCTATCAATCGTTTGTTGTAAGACTCAGATAATTATTTTTTAAAAGCGAGACATTTTAAATGAGAATAATAAAGAAAAGTATTTCCTTGTCCCCCCTTTCCTGTTAATGCCCTACCTGGCCCCTGGCAACACTTTGCTAGACCCGCCCCTGCACAGTTACCAGCTGTCAGCTACGTAGAAAAGGATCCTGGTGTTATTTGTCTCTCAGAAACAGTTCATAACTTCCCTTCAACTCATTCATGTCACCTAAAAGGTAAACCTGTTTCTCCATCACCTGTTCAGCTCTGATGGTTCAGTAAGGACATCTCCTGGTTTCATCTGCATGTTTCCCTCTCACCAGATAACCAAACTGATATCATGACCAGCAGCTTTACAGCTGTGGCTCCAGCAAACATCAGCTGTTGTTAGAAATTAATATTAAATAAATTCTAACAACAGCTGATCAAGCTTAAACATGCTGCTGTTGTTTAACGCGACATCCGCTGGTTTCCTCTTTCTGGCACAAAGTGGGCGATAAATAAACAAGAGAGAAAAGCCGATCAGCTGATCATTGATCAGTTTCGTGATTGAAGTAGAAACGGGAGAGAATGAGAGAAGAAGAGGCAGCTGTGCAGCTTCAGCTTTGTGTCTTTTTCATTGTAGCTGAAGTCCGGGACAAACTGTGTTCCTTTTCACCTCAGTACGAAACGCGTAATATTTTCACTGAAAACGAGACGATTCTGTTTTTTACGGGACGGTTGGCAACTCTAATAATTAACCGTATGAACAAAATAAAGTTCAACATCAGTAACATAGCACCCACCCAGCTGTATAGAAACTCCGTCATGCTGGGTAGCACACAGTACGAAAAAGTCAGCATACCGAAAATAAACTCCACCTAAACTTGGTTTATATCTGACTCAGATAGACTGCAGGTCATAACTTCTTACCTGAAGTTCAGTTCACCTGACACTCGGACCGGCGGCCGCTTCGGGTCTCTCCTCTTGCCTCCCTTTTCCTTCATCCACCTGCTGGCTTCCACCACTTGCTAATGTTATTGAATCTGTGGAAGCTCCGCGATATCCACCACACGAAGTAACGAGTAACGAGCCTATCTAAATCCCAGTAACGAGTAACGCCTTCCTGGTTTTGGCATAATAACTAGTTACCGTGCTCGTTACCACAATAATAACGTAGTTACTGTAACGCGTTACTTAATAACGCGTTAGTCCCAACACTGGTTATTGATGGAATTTGGATTATCTGGATTACACTAGGATTTGATCAAATCAGAATGGGATGAAAAAAGTGGGAAACTGCTCATCTCTGCTGACTTTTTTCACACATTAGAAACCAAAAGCTGAAATTTTATAAACACATCAGGACTTCCGAGACCTCAACAGATCCTGAGATGTCCTGTTTTACAGGCTTTTAATCTCATTGCTTTGACTTTAGGTGTTGGTGAAGAATCACGCTCGGAGAACTCGCTCCTTCTCCTGGACTCAGTCTGTCGAGGTGAGGCTGGGTAGTTTGATCCTCAGCCTGCACCAGCACTTAACGGTACGGAAGAATGGTACTCGCATCGCCCTGCCCTACCATGGCCCTGGGGTGCATGTAGACCTGGATGGATACCTGCTCAAACTCACCACCATTGCAGGTCAGTATACGTCTTTCTGATCCAACTTTTTAAATCAGCAAATATTCACCTCTATCTGTGGTCTCAGCTGAAGGTGAATTAATCATTGGAGAGTTCTTGATAAAATATGCCATGGCTCAGTGAGTGGAGCCTGGTTTTCCATGTATCATCATCTATTTAACATTCTGTGTGGACCTTTCACCTGATTTGGTCTGACTGTACCTGTGTGTGGCCTTCTGTTAAGCGACAGCAGAAGCGCAGGAGTCTTCTGCCCTCTCACGCCACTCGAATAAAATATGCAGAAAGGTTATTATGAATTTTTTGTCCAAAATTAAAGCAGCGTTAAGAATAACAGCACAAACTTTGCAGATGAAAACCACACATCTGAAAAATTAGTTGATAATTTGAAATCATTCTGTTACAAGAGATGGTTACAAATAATAAAGATTTTGTTTCTAACCTTCACCTCTTTCTGCAGGTCTGGAGATCACATGGGATGGTGACAGTTTTGTGGAGGTTGTAGCTGCTCCTCACCTGCGTGGGCGCCTCTGCGGCCTTTGCGGCAACTACAATGGCCACAAGCGTGACGATACCATGGGCGGTGACGGCCAGTTCAAGTTTGACGTGGACGAGTTTGCAGAGTCGTGGAGAGTCGAGGGAAATGAGGTTTGCACCAAACATCACCCGCCTCGCAGGCCGACTTCATTCCTGTGCCCCGGCAGCGTTAAAGTCAAGTTCAGGGCTCACCGGGAGTGCCAGAAGATAAAATCGTGGCTTTTTAGTAAGTGCCACAGTGTGGTGGACTTCGGGTCTTTTTACAGGTGAGGAGAAATCTCAAGTGACAACTTAATTGTTAAAGTGCCAAACACTGTAGCTTGTCACACATATCCATTTCTCTATCCTATCATAACCATACTTGCATGAGGCTTTCAGTAAAACCTTTTTTCATTACAAGAACTTAATCTCAAACAAAACCAAATTCTGCCCTCTGTAGGTCGTGTGTGACGGACATGTGTGAGTGTCCAGTCCATAAAAACTGTTACTGCGAGACCTTCATCGCCTACAGCAGAGCCTGTGAGAGGGAAGGTGTGCCCGTCCTTTGGAAACCCGAAGCTGCTTGTATGGGTGAGTGGCAGCACTCATAAGCAAATCACAGAGCCTTCTGAGAGGTGCTCGTGACCATTAGAGCCAGTCTTAGTGACACCAGATTTGTTTTTTTGTTTTTTGTTTAAAGAAAATTCTGCTCACTTCTGAGATACCAAACCTGACACTTACTGCAGCTGCCATTCCAGTTCATAGTACTCCTTTTTAGAAAAGTAGAAAAGGATTTACCTTATGTACGCTTAAATTCCCTCTTTTGCATTGTATTATCGTCCAACCTTGATAAAATGAATATGCATTAGGTTTGGTATGAGTGCATGAGAAACAGCTAATTCCAAGGAGAAGCTGTTGAGAATCTGCTCACATTTACATAATCAAGTCCTAACTTCCCCCCCCCCCTTTCTACCTTTTCTTCCTCTCATCAGCCACCCAATGTAAACACGACGCGGTGTACGATACCTGCGGTCCAGGCTGCACCAAAACCTGTGACAACTGGAACGAGATCGGACCGTGCCGCAAGCCCTGCGTGGCCGGCTGCCACTGCCCCGCCAACCTGGTGATGTTCCAGGGACGGTGCATCAAACCCACAGCATGCCCTGGACGGTGACCCCTATGAGCCGGGGGAAGGGGACTGAATTAGGGAGGGTCATCTGAACTAAAACTAAGGGTCCAAACTAGCAAAGAAGAGTTTGGGAAGACACTAAAGGGTCTCAAGTTGACAGATAAGATGCAACAAGGTACTCAGGGTCCATAACTTCACAAGGAAGTACGCTGTCGTGACTTAGATGCCAGCGATCCAACCAATGGTGACGGACTGAAGGGAAACTCAGATGATCATCTGATCACGGAGCGTTCGATTTCTGACTTCCTCACGCCTCTTTGTCACACTGTTACTACACCAGTCGCCACCACAGTGGGCACCAGTTACAGTTTTGGAGAATAAAAACTAAAATCTCAAGTGACAACTTAAGTGGCATTTGGAGATTTTACAACTCACGAATTTGAGGAACTTCGACATGTTGCCATGGACCCTCAGGGAACAGTCTGGGGCAGAGGACTCCTCTTAGAGCCAACATGGTGACTGAGTTTCTCTCGCAAACACATTAAAGTGAAGAACAGAGCATCTGCATTTGGAATAGTGAGATTCAAAGTCAAAGAGAAACTCGGATTCATCATATCAAAACTGAACTTATCATCTCTATTCCATCATTTCATACTGTAAGCTAGCCAGATTTATATGAAAGACAGACAAGCTTTTATATAATTATTGTTCTAATTATTAATATTATTGTTATTATTTGTTGTTGATGTTAATTTATATATCAGTCAAATGAAATGTCGTAGCAAGAGCCAGAATCATGAATATAATTGTGTTATAAATGATTTAAAGGGAAACAAAAGCTATTTATGTATTTGTTGTGTATTTTTTGTTACTGTTTGAAGAGAAATGCCCAAATGTGACTCAGCTGTTGCACCATCGCAGGGATTAAGTACTGTATTGTATTATGCTCAGTGTACAGGTTGTAGTGGTTAGTAAACCGAAGGTGTTCGTGTAAGCATATGTTTCACTTGACGATAATTATTTAAGACCAGCAATATAATCTTTTCTCGAAGTTAATTTTTGACTGTCGTCCTTCTTCTATGTAGTGCTGGAGAAAAATCAAGATTACGGCTGCTGGTTCAAATCCCCAAAGAAGCCAGTGTTTTAAAAAAAATGAAGTAAAGCTGATTTCATACTTGGATGTTGATCTGTGGCTCCTTAGATTTATCTCCACTAAAGATAAAAGACACAAGTTTTGAAAAAAAAGATGCTAAACTATTTTTAAATACATTTGCACAGCTTTAATACACTTCAAATTTATACAAACATATTTCACATGAACACATCTCTAAAATAAAACAGAAGGACTAAAAGCACCAAATACATCAGAGTTCATTCAACAGCAAAACTGAGTCTCCAGGGTTGTACAGGTTTTAGGGGATTAGACGTGTTTCAGTGGTTTCACTCACTTTGACAATTTGCCACCCTCTTTCACTTCAAGCAATGTTTAAAAGCAGAAAAAAATGACTGCAGTCTGGCCCGGGTGGAGAAACAAAACACTGACACATGGAAGAGAGTGAAATTTCCCCCTGTTCAAGAAGAAATACTTACATTTCACCTGCTACTGTAACTCTTTCTAGTACTGCACAGTATGACAGTCTTATAACTCACAATCATGTCTGCTTTGTTATGTGAGTTAATGAAGAAAAGAGTAGCTTCAGTTTAGAACACTGCCCACAACATGAACATAGCTATGAGTCAATGTCAAACATCAAAATGTTGATGCTGCACATCCACTCGTAAAATCTCTCATTTTAGGAGAGTAGGACAGCAGAAAACTAGAGCAAATTTACCCTTTCTTTTGGTAGCTGACACATCTTTTTGGAGCTGATGTCTAATAAATGATGCAAGTACTGGGATGCCAGTTACACATGTTTTCTACTCCTTGTTGATGTTTTCAGTTTGCAAGCCTTGTACTGCTGAGGTTGTATATGGGATAGTGCTATGCTGGGAATTACATGAGGTCAGCTGTTTCAAAGTTTGTTCAACATTAAAAGGTGCAAAATGTGAGTGTGGTGGGTGGAGTCGATGGAGCACGGTCCATCCACTCCCACACAGTCCTGAGAAGAGGCTTAACAGCATCTGTATGTGTGTACATGGGATTCAGGAAATACACTAAGTCATTCTCATAGTTGTTCCCTATATTAAATGTGTTTTTTAAGTAAATGAAAGTTCAGTTTTAAGCCGTCTGTAGAGAGTGATGCGTATGTAAGGGGCAGCTGGATTATTTGAATACACTTGTTTCTTCCTCTGCAAATGAATGCAGTCACACAAAAAGGTTTTGAAAAAGTGGCATGTCAGACCAAACCACAGTATGGTATATGGGCCACACACATTACTGTGGCTGCAACCATTAAACAGAAGAAAATAGACTTGAACCTAAAAAGACGCTTTGGGACATGTAGTTTAAATACAGCTCTAACAGAATTGCATTTAAACAGGAAAACTCCACATTTCTGTGCCTGCACGGGTTCTCTCTGGGTACTCCAGCTTCCTCCCACAGCCCAAAAACATGCTCGTCAGATTAACTGGTGATTCTAAACTAACTGTAGGTGTCAATGTGAGCATGAATGGCTGTCTGTCTCTATGTGTTTGCCCTCCAACAGTCCTTCACCGGTGTACCCTGCCTGTTGTCCTATGACAGCTAGGATGGGCTCACTGTGAACCTCAACTGGACAAGCGGGGTAGAAAATGGATGGATACGTTCAAGTATGTTTGTTTCTGTCTTGCCATACGCTTGTGCCCAAGGCAAATTTCACACTAATTATAATAAAGTACATCTTATGTTAATCTTAGAGTAACTATTTAATTATTTTGATGGAAATTTCCTTTAAATATGACCCAAAACCTGTTACTAATTTACAAAAATGACAATCATCTGGCGTTTCATCCTAAAATTTTGCATTAGTCAAAATTTCTTTAACAACAAATACTGTGACCTTTAAGTCTGATCATTCTGTAATAAAACTCCTCGGTTTTCTCTACACTGTGGGTTGTTATACTGTTTATGATTGAGAATGCAGTATCTTCACAGTCTCTAGCAGAAATTGGAAGAAAATCACTGATACAAATCACAATTACACATAAACTACAGAAAAAAAATGAAAAGTACAATTACAAACTTACGTCATTAAGTGATTTTCACACATGTAGGACACAGCAAGAGATCTGTTTGTGTTCTAACTACTGGAAACACTCCGTTTAGTTTATACAATGGGTGGCACCTGTTCAGAGGGTGCAGGAAGCATGATAGAAAATTAATATTACCAGCTCTATGCACACACAACCACAGTGCATCAGGGATCTGACCAGTTAAAGTCTGTTTAACTTGTGGTTTGACCGACTGAGAGATTTTCATTGTCACATACAACCACTGCAGGCGATGCCTGGAAACATTTCAGAGCTGCAGTCAATGCATGGAAAAGGCGTTACACTGCGAACATTCCTGTACATCTTGCACATGACGAGGGGCATTTCAACTCTTTGGCATTTTCAGAAAATGACACATTCACTTATTTTTTCCAAGCTAGAATGCTTTAAGGCGTGGAATGGTACAATGGTATAGGTTTTATATGAAAATACTGGAGCAAAAAAATAAAATGTTCTCTGTTTGCAAATGATACATAGCTGATACAACAAACTTGAAAGTGATGATTAACACATTGCATGCTTCTGGGGCAAATTAGTTTCTCCCTTTAATCGAGTTTAATTTGGTTCTTTTGATTTTATTTTAGTATTTTAATCTTGACAGAAATTTTGTATAAGCCGACCCCATGCACCTGTCTTCTTTCAAATATGATTAACTTGTCAGTTATGGCCTCACAGACCGACTGGAGGATGCATTTTCTTCTGACCATCAGAAAAAAAAGCAAACACTAACAGATTCATGTGTTTGTAACTACTGTTTCATATAAATAAGCTTAGAAAAATAAAAGCTTGTGTGTCTGGCACCACAGAGTAGACAGTGGAAGTAAAACGCAGCTGGTGAAGAAAGTTGAGCAGCTAATTAGTTTGACATTTTTTGGGGGTGTCAGTTGAAATCAAAAGAGAGCTACAACACTAGACTTACATTCTATAGCTTACTTACATGTTATTCATACCAGTAATCTGAGTTTCTGCTCGTTGTTGAGTCTTTTCTGCCCCCTTGTGGATAAAAAACAAACTAACTGGAGCTTTAAAACAACCTGCAGCATGTTGCCCTGTCAATTTTCCATGAGCATAGATAAGCAAACCACAATCTCAACCTGCTAAAAGGTGACATCTAGTGAGTGTAGTGTTGCTACTTAAAAAAAAATGACCAGCAAACAGCAAACTAAAGTTAGCATCAGCAACTGATACTGATTCTGCATCATGTTCCACAATGACCTCAAAAACTTAGTGGATGACAAAATACCTGCATCATTTGTTTTCTTTGCTTTGTTGCTATTTGCAGATCATCTGTGCAATTCTGCTTTTTTTGTACTCTTAGCAAAATGAAAACAAAAAACAAATATTACAGCGATGATCGTACAGCTACAGAAAATCTTGCTTGCCAAACCATAGACAAAACTTAAAAAAAAAAAAAATTAATGATACAAGTAAATAAAACTAGCTGCTCTAAGTACAGAAAATATGTATGTGCACTCTAATATATAATCTTCCAAACCTCTGAAGAATTTTTCTCTCTGTCTCCAGTTTCGCTATACAAAACAAGATATACATCTAATAAAAAATACACTCTTAAGTTCCAGGCTGGCCAGCTTTCAGGATATACTAAAGCAAATTAAAAAAAATATATGTAGTCAAACCAACCTACAGAGCTGGGGTCAGCTATCACAGCAAAGAAACAAGTCAACCAGGCAGAAAGGAGGAGGAGTGTGGACAGAGAGACTGACCAGCAGAGTTCAGTCGTCATCGCTGTCACTGCCTGACTCGCTGAGCTGAAGGTCATTTCCTGTGGGGAGCAGAAGAAAAATTACCATAATACCAAAAAGGCGTTGTGGTAGCACAGAGTCACTGGCAGTGAATGAGCAGGATTAGCAGCAGCACAGAAAACAAATGCATGCATGCATGAATTCCATCTCCTGACCCGACCAAGTCTAAGTATAACCCAAAGGTACTCACGGAGTGTGTTCATGAGCTGGTTGTTTCCCTGCTGCCGGTCAGCTCCTCCGTTGGCCATGGGGTGGCGGCTGGGTGACGTCTGGCTGAGGGGTCGGGAGGTCTCAAGCTCACCGTCGCTGCTGCTGCTGTCATCGCCGCTCCCTGAGGCGCTGCCCGAGTCTGAGGAGCTGCTGCTGCCGCTGCTGCTCATCTGCTCTATCACCTCCACCTCTGCTCGCAGCTCTGTTAAGAACAGCAGGGAATTGCCACAGTTAACACAAAGACATTCAGCATTTATTGAAAAATAGTTTATAACAAACTGTAATGTCCTAATATTTATTTAGAACTATGTGATACTTAGGTGTGTTTAAGGAAAAAACTTTATTAAGGGATTAACATCACAAATAACATATGTTTAATATAGAATATGTTATTTGTGATGTTAATCATAAACTATAGTTATGCCAGGAAAATGATCTCTTCTATTATGAGCTGTGGGCGTGTATCGCCTTCCTTACCTCTCTTGATGTCATCGAGCTGAGGCTCTGGGGAGGGGTTGTCCTTAGACGGGGAAGGAGAGGTTTTGATCCCAGCCCCGGGTTTAGTGGGGGCCCTAAACTGAGAGGTGGGCTGGCTGGACCGAAGTGACTGCTGCTCAATCCGGGCCTGGATCTTACTGCTGCCCTCTGCCCTGTAAAACACACACAACAGATGTGATTTCACCTGGATATATTTAAGAGTAACATAGAAGCCAGCCTGAACTTCCCACTTCAATAACCTTAATTTTGTAATCACTGATATCTCACCTAGTTTTCTTGACCTGGATGCTGCTGCTCAGTTTCTCCAGTACAAAGTCCCCGGTGTCGTGGTTAATGATGAGCACACAGTCCTTCTGGTATGGCCGCTTGTTTCCTTTGAATACTGTCATGGGAGGGGTAGAGCCCTGAAAGAAAAAAAAGAAAATGTATGGACTAAATATGGACAGTCTTGGCTGATTTTGCCAGACCCTATTACATTAAAACAGTGCAAGAAGGTATAATTATACAGTGCTGTGCAAAAGTCTTGAGCCATCCCTTATTCCTGGTGTGACTGACTCACTCACTGACTTCAGTTTGAATTGCTTTGATTGTACAAACTCTGTTTTTACCTTAGATACTGGATTTCTAAATGTGCAAACATAAATAGATATGTAGTATCTAAGGTAAAAACAGACTTTGTACAATCAAACAAGCTTGAAAATCCGTATTTGGTATGACCACTGTTATTCCTCAACACAGCCGGAACTCTCTTAAGTAAGTTTTCTTGTAATTTCTTCGAGTAGCCTCCAGGAATAGTTCTCCATGCTTCCTGAAGGACATTCAAAGCTCTTTTTTGGATGTTGGCTGCCTTTTGTTTTGTTCTCTGTCAAAATAATCTTACACTGCTTCAATAACGTTGAGGTCCAGGTCAATCCACAACTTGTTCTTAAGGACACAACTTTCACATTTTGTTCATCTGATGTAGATTGTATTTTTTGTTTTTTTTAGGCCTACCACTTATTCTTTTATCTTCTAAATGTTCACGTTTCCACTAATTTTCTAAGGATTCCCTGCAAACCATGCTGAGATATGCCATGTATACACCTAATAGCTCTTTGGGAATCACCTGATTGGTGCAAATGTTATGGTATTTTATGCCAGGCAATCTGTTATAAATTGACTGGCATAAAATACTAGCAATGCTAGAAACAAATTGCCTCTGGAAATGGTATGATACAATGAATGATACAAGGACTGGACTGAAAGGAGCAAAAAATGCCAGTGTTTAAAAAAAAACAAAAAAAACAAGCAAAAGAACACTCAAAAAGACCGTGACGAAACCTGGAAAAGTATTGCTCAAACCAACTTAAAAAAACTACAAGAAAGTCTCACAGCTTGGAAGCAAAAGGAAATGAAAAGGCGTTTATAAACTTTTGCACAGTATAGAATTAGAACAGATATTCATCTAACATGCAAGTGCCACACTTCCTGGTAGTACCAATTCAGTCAGTGTTTAAGGGTAAAGAATTTGATGCTAAAAGAATGGAAGTTGTTTTATTATTTGCTTAATTTACAGAAAGAAGTGCACATCATGCAGTCTTACTGGAATATGAGGTAGTGTTATGGTAACTTCATCTCCTTTCCCAACTTGAAGCTCTCCTTCACAGCTTGTGTCAATCGATGCTGGTTTGAAGTCATCTGAAAAGGAGATATAACAGATAATTTAATCAGGTGCTTTAGGAGACACTGTATGTAGGTAATTATAATTACATAAACATTTTATTATGTCTCTTAAACAAATATCGAAAAATTATGAGCCGATAAACGCAGATTTAAAACCTGAAAATGGGGAGTAAAAAGATAAAATTCATTGTGTATAATGCTGCCACACCATTTGCAACAAATAATTACTTAATTGTTTTCTCCATGTAATTACCCATACACAGACTGTGTAAGACACAGCCTCTCCGTCCATGTGAGAGTCTGACACAACAGTAATCTAACAGTGCGCTTTGTATGGTGCCAAAGTTTTATTTAACACATCGCGCAGTCTGTCACACTTACATCTGATGGTGTGAAAGGAAGACTTTGGCCTCTTCTCAAAGCTTTCTCCGAGCTTCAAAACATGCTCCTCTTTGTCCAGCAGCGGATTCGTGCTCCCGTTCATGGCTCCGTTGGTTTAATAGTTACTAAAACTCGCATTTAGGTCAAATCCCACGAAGAGCCGAGAGCAATCTGGCAAGTTGAGCAGGATCAAAATAAGATGCCAACTACAACACAAAGTTAGCTTGCTGTGGCTAACAGTTAGCAAAACATCACGTGGCCACGCCTCTTCCGCTTTTGGTCCGGCTCTCAAATATCGCCGAAAGCGGGCTGTGTTAGCAACTTCACCTGTTTTAGTAAAGTACAAGATTTTTCAAATAAAAAACAACGCATTTCACTACATATTAAATCATGAAAATATTTCCAGTGCTTTAATTTACTCAGTAACGAGTAATTATAGAAAACGCGCCACTCGATGAGAAACGGAATTAAGTAGTAAAGACTACACGACATAATTTAGTTAACGGACAACATGGATGCATTAAATGTGGAAAAAGTACGGCTACCCTCGAATTTGTTTTAAAATAAAACTCTTAATCAGTTAATTGGGTTTAGCATGTTTGAAAAGTCTATTTTTCCATAAACGAGTATAAACAGAAGGTGTAGACACTTTGGGGCAGTTTATCATGGCATTGTCAGAAAGTGGGATTTTCAGTGGTGATATTAACTGTACGGATCCTGGAAAAGAAGAGGAGTCGAAAGACCAAGCGAAAACCCCCACTGCCAGGGTTTTAACTCTGGAGGAGCAGCAAAGACTGAACGGTGAGCGGGCTCTGGTGTCTGACTTTAAACAGATGAAGCTGGAGAAAGAAGCGCAGAAAAACTGGGACTTGTTTTACAAAAGAAACACAACGAATTTCTTCAAGGATAGACACTGGACCACCAGGGAATTTGAAGAGCTCAAGGCATGCCGAGAGGTGAGGAAATATTTACAACAGATGACACCAGAGAAGGCACTTTTACAGGATATTAAATGTAACTGTTTACCGTGTCTGTTTTGAAATATTTGAGTTGTATGACTGACATGCATGTGTTATTGTGTGAAATAGATCAAAAATGACTGATTTTAATGTGTACAATGGACACCCTGCTAAACTCCACTGCCAATTCAAAGAAAAACTGAGCCTTCACAGGACACGACTTGAGATTATCAGCTGTGTAGTTTCTCATGTTACTCAATTACCACCTAATAAAGTCAATGGTTTTCTGTAAAGCTGATATTTAGAGGTCAGTTAAAACACAAAGCTTGCAACTTTCAAAAGTAATTTAGCATAAAGGATATTGTAAAAGTTTTTAAGTGAGTTGTTGGAGTTTCACTATTAAAAAATTATTGAGCTGAGTTGAGAGACATGAGTAGACTAATACCTTGTGTTTGTGTCTATTTTTAATTTGTCTTTGTCCCATCTGGCTTGCAGTTTGAGTCCCAGAAGTTGGTGCTGCTGGAGGCGGGCTGTGGTGTTGGAAACTGCATCTTCCCTCTGCTCGAGGATGACCTCAACATCTTTGTTTATGCCTGTGACTTCTCACCACGAGCTGTTGAATTTGTCAGAGTAAGCTCTATTAGTGCAGCTGTAATACTACTTTGTACTGGCTGAATCCACTGAATGCAATCTCATTATTTTGCTACTGGTTACTGAAGGATCCCTAAAATATGCTTTAGATACATGGGATATATAGTTAGCTGCTGTAGTGGACCAGCTGACAGCATTTTGATTTTATGCTCCCTTGTTAGAGAAAAATATGAGGGACTTCAGAATTTCTTCTCTTGGAATCAACATAAAGAGAAAAAGAAAAATACTTAATTTTGTAAATAAAATTCTTTCCTTTGTTTTCTTTGTGTTGACAGCAAAACCCTCTGTACTGCCCCGACCGCTGTTGTGCCTTCCAGTGTGATTTAACTAAAGATGACCTGATGGAAAATGTGCCGGAAAGCAGCGTGGATGTCATCACACTCATCTTCGTCCTGTCTGCTGTCCATCCTGACAAAATGAAGCTGGTTTTGGAGAACATTAGCAGGGTGAGAGCAGACATGGCGTGTGGATAGATTTAGTATAAGTCTGTACTCTCAACAGCTTGTAAAGTTTAAATGAAATGTTATGATAGATGGGAGAGTTCTCTCTTACTGGAACTACACAAGCACTTCCTTTCTGTACTCATAATGTGGATAAAAATAAATGTTTCATTGAAAGAAGCCTTTAATCTGATGATGTATTTGGTGGTTAATTTCTAGATATGCTTTTAATGTGCCACATTAGTCAGATTGAAATAGTTTAATGTGATTTGCATGTGATCTTAAGGTGCTGAAGCCTGGAGGATTTGTCCTCTTCAGGGACTACGGACTTTATGACCATGCCATGCTCCGATTTAAATCCGGAAATAAGCTGGGAGAGAACTTCTATGTACGCCAAGATGGAACTAGGTCCTACTTTTTCTCTAAAGGTCAGTAGTTTATTTTCAGGAAGTTATTTTTTGTTGATACTAACTTAGCTTAGTTGTATAATTAGATAGATATATATTACCGGTTTAGAAATGTGTGAATTGAGGCTTCACACCTTTTATTTCAGAATATCAGCACATTCATATGCAAGAACATTGACCTCTCCTTCTTAGGTCACACTTTGTTGAGATAACTTTTTCAAGTAGAGAAGGCTCACTTTATGCATTTCATCTTTTTATGACACATCAGAAAATCCCTAAACCTTGTTTTTTTTTTTTTTTTATAACTGCCCTCAGAGTTCCTGGCTGAGCTGTTTGAGAAGACGGGCTTCAAGTGCGTTGCTAATGACTATGTTCTTAGAGAGACTGTCAACAAGAAGGAGGGACTTTGTGTACCCAGAGTCTTCCTGCAGAGCAAATTTATGAAACCAGTGAGCTGAACTTTGCGTTTGTCGCCTCACAGATCTACAGTGGTTTGGCAAAACATAGCACTGAGATGTCAGATAAAAACCGGACAGTAAAAGATGAGGGAAATATTTGCCAAAACTTTACCAGAATGGAAATTGGGCCATCACAGGTAACTTAGCAGTATGTACACCTGCTATCTGCTGACCAAACCACCTGAGGAAGGCTCCCAGAAAAGCTCCGCTGCCAACATCTAAAGGGATTCGAATGGATTTTTTTCAGGGGAAAGAAAAGGCGTTAAACATGGTTGTTAAAGCATGAACAGTTTGAAGTCACATTTTTTTGTAAAAACTTTCACAGTTTGTGATACAGTTCTGAGAAACACTTTAAATATAAACCAGTATTTTGATTGCTAATAGAATTATGACTTTCTTGCTCTTCATTCCCCTAATATTGAGTTCAAGTCATCATTTAAAAATGTATTTTTTTAATAAATGTATTTTAATATTTCTAACATATACTGTGAGAGGACATGGTAATCTGTGTTTTATAATTTCCCACTTTTAAACAATTGTTGAGGATGAAAAAGCAAAGTCTCTCATTCTGTTTATGGTTCACATTTTACGGGCCACGAATCCCTGTGGTGGACACACGGATATCCTGACTTTTAAGAATAAACATACTAAATCTTGACCCTTTAAAAAAAACAAAAAACTATCTTAATATCCTTCAGACGATTAAATGAAAATGTCTTCCCTGTGTTCATTCGTGTTCATTGTATAGAAACAGAGAAGAAACCTTTAAGGCTACTAGGATGCCAAACTCTAAGACATCCGCATTGTCCAAAACATAAATACAACATAGATAATTAAATTATCTATTAATTATAAATTATTTTTCTGTAATGTTTTTTCCACTTGTAGATTAAGACATTTCAGTCTATATGAAAAATTAAATGAGCAAGTGTGCGAACAGCCTTTGAATCTAAATATTTATTGTGAAGACGTTTTATTTCCTCCTTTAATTTCTGAGTAGCTATCAATTCAAAGACTAAAAGTCACACGGGCCACTAAAAATGCATAAATTAAAAATCTATTTAATGGAGGAAACACAATAAAGAAAAATCCATGACAGAAAAATTATTTTATTTTATTTTGTGCTCCTTGTACTCATTTGGAGGACTCCATATTAAACAATTTAGTTGATAAAAATGAACATTGATCGCACTGGAAAAGTTTTTTTGAAGCATAAACACCTGTAAGCCGTATGAGCACAAAGCTATCAAGATTCTCAACTGTGACACACAAAGGCCTAAAAGAGAACTGCCCTTACTACATTACCGTAAGCTGCTCCCCAAGATCCATATGTTTGCTGTTGTTTCAATTTAACAACAAATGTGAGAGCTTTTATATGTGAATGCAGTTTAGTTACGTTTTTCATTCATGTACATTTGCCTTCATTGTACAGTACGTTCTGTTACAAAAGACCACTGTGGTGAATCTGTTTAGGGCCTGTCAAGCAACTTGCAACATGCGCTAAATGTGGCTTCCTGTTCAGCAGCTGTGTCGCCCACTGGCTTTCCTAGTTTAGAACTCACTAAAGGTTTGTTGTGCCTCTCAACACAGAAATGTAATTTGGTGTTTGACACAGTGCAATTTATTGGCATCACAGTGTTTCATGTCGCAGATATGAAATTACCATTTTCAGATGAGGACCAAAATATAAAACCCCAAACAGATGGCACCCATGGGTGAAACGTAAGGTTTTGGGCGTCTTTAGAAATCACAATGAGTATCAAAAGCGCATACATCCCTGTGAAATTTAATGTAGTCAAATAAAATAATCCAAAATGACAATGATTTGAGTGAATGGGATGTGGGTAAAGATTAAAATATTAAATATGAATATTAAAACATAATGCAATCTTGGAATATATTGAGCTAGTAAAGTGGGCTATATTGTTTAGACAGTTCATGTATGTTTTTAAACATGAACAAATATTGTCATACAACCTCTAAAGATCACTTATTTTTTTCTTTTTATGTAAACAGTCTTTTTCTATTTAGTTGGAACTCAACTTCATTTTCATGACAGTAATTTCATAATTTGCTAATTAGTACAGCTGGACTAGTAGTAGATTACGATCATGGAGATTTTGTCATTAATTAAACAACATAATGTAATATTCTCATTCTGAAAATGTTTTCTGTTTCTGGAAGAAATGTTGTGGTTACCAAAAATGTAACGAAATTAAAATTAGTTTCATTCCTGCGAAATTGCCATTTGCTTTAGTTCTCTGTAACAATTTTTTCTGTGGCTTAACTGCTCAGTGACCTTTTAAAATTTTGAAAATGGTGAACAGTGAGATGTGGTGATGTGCTAAGCGTGGTGCCCTATTTAATCTGACCATGCACGTCGCTTTAAGACTGACTTCAAAGCAGTACACTGCAGCAGATACAGTTTCCTGTCCTGTGGTTTGGCTTCTACAGCTTTCTACCAGTAAAGTGAGAAATGAAAGCGCCAAGAAAGTTAAAGATGCTCATATCTGCACGTTTACCCGTGATCTATGCTAAAAGCAGAACAAGTTCATTCTTAGTTGTTATGGGTTTTTTACAGTCATTAAATAATATATGATGAATGCTTTGAATGACTGTGATCAGTCAGAGTAAATACAACTAACTAGCTAATTCTGTTGGACAAATTAATGTTTTATTAGTATTTCTGTTATATTTTGTGGGGATTATCTGTATTGTTGAGTGTCATATTTTTTTTTATTACATTTTTTTCTTTATGATTTATTAATCATCATATAGCTCAATTCAGCTTAATTATTTCTGCTACGTGCTCTCTAGTGTGTGGTTTTAAAAAATAAATAAAATTGTGAGGATGAATTTGGATGATGACATTGTGGTCTGAGGGCTAGAGGCAAGTTCCAACCTTGATATTCTTTTGTTTTACCTGGTGATGGTTGCTGTGGCTTTTCACACCTTTTTTGCAACCAGCTACTGCACTGACACAGTCAAACCAGCACGTACTTAAAGGTCTTTTTGTTCCACTGAATCTCTCCACATTGCAGCAGCCTGGGTTTCTTTCCTTCTCTACTTTTAACACGTGTGCACAGCACGGCTTCCAGTTGCAATTTTAACACTTGATCGTTGTTAATTTGTTTTTCCAAACTGCTTTTTTTTTTTTTTTAAATTTTGATTTCAGTTTCCACACCAAATTATTCTGGCAAATATGACAGAATCTGATATCCAGAAAGAACTGCATTTACTTAGGTCAGTTTAGCAACATATTTCTTTTTTTTTTTCTCAATGTATTTTTAATGTTCACTTACATTAGTCCAAAATTCACAGCACTAGTAAAATACAACCTAATATATTCATAGTAAAATTGATTTGTATTATAATATGAGCCTCCCCTATTATAAATGACACAATTAAAATAAAAAGTAGCTGCTTTGGGACTACTAGTACTACTGTATATTAAAGAGATTACAGACAGAGGAGACATAGTTATACGATAAATCTTTAATATGCAACCGAAGCAGCTATACTCTATGATGAAACATTAAACTTGTTGCTGTGATATAAAAAATGGTGAAAAATATTTTTGATCCATTTACTTCATTCAGTCAAAACAGAGCAAAGTGGTGTTCTTGAAATGCTTTTTGAACAATATTCATCAAAGTATCCATCCCAAATAAACCGGCTGCTTCAGTCACTGATCTGTAAAAGAACAGACAGAACAGCAGAATAAGACATCGATTCCATCCGTGGTAGAAAGTGAGTTTATCTCCCCACCTTCCCACAAAGTTAAATAAAAAATTACAAATATTTCGACTCCTCAAATACAAAGCTGTACTGAGGAGTAGATTGTTATACTCAAAGTTCAAAACAGACAGTCCTCTAACTTTTGATAATGACATATTTAGTGACTCTGATCATGAAAATACCTTTGACAATAATCCCGATTAAATGGCCCATGGCTGTCGCTCCACTTGCAGTACACTTAGCCTTGCACTGAAAGGTACCGGTGTCCTTTGGTGTCACGTTGAGGATCTCTGTCACAACCTGTCTGTGTCTTTTCCCTTCAGATATTGTCTCACTCACTGTTGTGAAGTATTTTTTGGGGTTAATTAGCTCACTTCCACTTCCACTGGTGACATCATGCCACACAACATGCACCACACCACACGATTCGAAGTCATAACGTGCCTCACAACTTAGTGTGACTGATGAGCCTATAGACGGAGTGAATGTCTTCTGTAGGTAGCGGACTTCTAAATTATCTAGAACACAAAGAAAACAGTGTTAATATCTCCATTCATGAAAATAAATTTCATTCCCCAATCATTTTGAGTGACTTCAAATCATTCAAAACTGCTTCTCATTACCAGGACACTTTCAAAAACGACACCACCCATGCTATGGCAGGTTGAATTTCCTGACAGCTGTCTGGAAGTTTACTCACTGCTGTGCTTTGTCAATTAAACAGTGCGTGTTTTTTGTCTATTGCTATCTGCAGTTTTAAAGATTACTAATCAAAATATTATTGCTTATGTTTTTACAGCAAGAGTAAAAACCAGAAGTTGAGGTTTTCTTCATAATTTTATGACTGATTTTATGAGACTTCTTGTTAGTCGAGAGCCCAAGCTTTCTGAAGATTTGCTCTTGTCTCATGAAGAAAATGAAATATCCAACTAGATTATAAATTGAAAACAAAATAACAGATCAGTAATTGTCAGATTAATGGTGGTTATATTTCATTCTTCCTTGAATTACTTACTTTTTCTAACAGAAAGAAATCAAGTTAAACTATCTTTGAAAAGTGGGATCATTTCTGATATCTAGCCATATTTTTTTTTTCTGCTACCACTGAAAAGATCATGCAACTTTCCCCAAGAAAATAAGGACTCAAAGCACACTTCCTCTTCTAATAAACCACTCCTCTTACTGGAATGTTGTGTAAGCTGACTACCACACCCTTTTCCCTATCGGAGTTATATTCAAATGTGAAATGGCGTTGCAGCTAGACCAAGAAAAGCTCTGCTGTTCTATATGTTTGGATTTACTTAAGGAGCCAGTGACTATTCCCTGTGGGCACAGCTACTGCATGAATTGTATTGAAAGCCGCTGGACTGAAGAGGAACATAATAAAAGCTACAGCTGCCCTCACTGCAAACAGACCTTTGCACCAAAGCCGGACTTGGTGAAAAGTGCCATGTTTGCTGATTTGGTTGAAGCCCTGAAAACAAGACTTAAGTTTGCTCCAGCTGATCACTGCTATGCCAAGCCTGGAGATGTAGCCTGTGATTTCTGCACTGACAAAAAGCTGAAAGCCCTCAAGTTGTGTTTGGTGTGCCGGATCTCCTACTGTGAGCTCCACCTTCAGCCTCACTACGAATCCTCTGCCTTTGAAAAGCACAAATTGGTTGAACCCCTAAAAAATCTGCAGGAGAAATTTTGCTCTCATCATGATGAGGTGATGAAGATCTTTTGTCGCACTGACCAGCAGGCCATCTGTTTTTTGTGCTCCGTTGATGAACACAAAAACCACGACACAGTCTCAGCTAAAGCAGAAAGAAACAGTAAGCAGATGAAGCTTGGGGTGAGTCGGGAAAAAATCCAGATGAGAATTCAGAACAGAGAAAAAGAGCTGAAAGTTCTTCAGGAGGAGATTGAGGCCATCAATTTCTCTGCAGATAAAATAGTGAAAGACAGCAAAAAGATCTTCACAGAACTAGTTTGTCTTGTTGAGAAAATGAGCTCTGCTTTAAACGAACAAATCAGATTCCGGCAAAAAGCTGAAGTTAATCGAGTTACAGAGTTAAAGGAGAAACTTGAGCAGGAAATTGCTGAGTTGTGGGTGAAGGATGCGGAACTAGAGCTGCTCTCAACTACTGATGACCACATCCAGTTTCTACTTAATTACCCTTCACTGTCACATTTAAGCGAGTCCACAGACTTGCCCAGCTCAGACGTCCATCCTCCTCTGTACTTTGAGCATGTGACAGTGGCTTTGTCGGAGATCAGAGGTAAGCTGGAAAATGTCCTTAATGAGGAATGGACAAAAATCTCACTAAAAGTGACTGAAGTGGATGTTTTACTACCAATACCAGAGCCAGAGACAAGAGAAGAATTCCTACAATATTCTCGTAAAATCACGTTGGATCCCCAAACTGTCAACCCGTGGATATCATTATCTGAAGGCAAGACTAAAGCAACAGTGATGAAGGAAAAGCAAATATATGACTGTCACCCAGACAGATTCACTCACTGGCTTCAGGGCCTCAGCAAAGAGAGTCTGATTGGACGTTGTTACTGGGAGGTTGAGAGAAGCGCTGGGGGAATTTTAGTAGCTGTTGCATACAAGGACATTAGCAGAACAGGGAATGAGAGTGGATTTGGAAACACTGACAAGTCTTGGGCATTAGGATGTTTTGACTTTAGTTACTATTTCAGACATAACAATATGAAAACTTTACTCTCAGGCTCTCAGATGCCCAAAATAGGGGTGTTCCTGGATCACAGGGCCGGTACACTGTCATTCTATGGCATTTCTGAAGAAATGATTCTCCTTCACAAAGTCCAAACCAAATTCAGTCAGCCGCTATACGCTGGAGTCTCGGTTTACTGGGCTGGAGACACTGCTAAGTTATGTAAACTACAGTCAACTTGGTCAAAAGAGGTTGATGGATAAGATACTGCTTTTAATTTATGTGAAAAAAGAGATTTGACCTGTGCATTGCATTCTGTAACCTCTTAATGCCTATTATATCATATTGACACACTGAGGGTTTTTTGGGGGGGTTTCAGACATCGCCAGTTTGTTACTCCTCACTTTATTCTGGTCACTTTTTTAATTCAGTGTAAAAACAAAAGGTTAGTGTAAATGTATCGATGATGTCAAATACTGAATGTCAATATTATGTTGTAAGCAGTGATACACTCAGGCTGTATGTTTATGAGTGACGCCTCTTTGGTATTAAGTCAGTGAAAAGATTAGAATAAATATTTCACCTACTGTAACATTCTCTATTATTCCCAAAACCTTTAAGCTTTAAGGCTAATGGTCAGACCACTAGCTGTTGTTAACACACATATTTGATTGTAACAAGGTTATACTGCCACGGATATTTCTACATACGTAATTTATATTCAGATGATTTTCTTGGTTTAATGTATGAGTATAATTAGAAATGACGTATAATGTATGGTTTTATTGAGATAGATTTTCTGGTGATGACACCATCCATTATCGAGAAAATAAAATATAGAGAAAAAAATCAAAAATTGTTTACTAACCTGTCTCCTGAGCAAACACCAGACAAAAAGTCATCAACAGCACCACTGCAGAGCCAGTAAACCATGACATTGTAGATAAGATACAACAGGAGGAATCACCAAAGATGAACACGAGGACCACAGCACAAATGGCAGACTCGGATACAGGTTTCACATAAGATGCATGAACACCACTGGCTGCAATGTGTGAGTGTGTTTGCAGATGCGTGGGTGGAGGATATGCAACTCTGTACTCAGCTCTGTGTGAGTATCTGCATTCCTTCTGACCACCACAAACCTACTGCTTCCCTTTGCGCTCTGTTGAAAAAACACTTTTTTGTTGCTTAAATGCAGCTTTCACTTTTACTGAGCGCTCTCTAAAACAACTCTGAAAAGTTGGTTATCAGTTACTTTTTAAATATAACATGACATAAATAAGAAAACCATTCAAATCACATTATTTAAACCACCATAGTCATGGTTCTGATATTAGTGTGACAGCAAGAATAAAACCCATCTTATCTTATTTAGGCAATAAGTAATTAATGAGCTTAGCGATGACAATGTGGAGGCATGAAGTAATAGCCAAGATCCAAACCTTCCCACATTATCTGTGAATCACCAAGGTGGCTGTGGACTGAACAGAGTTGCCTCCAGCAACCTCCAGTAATGTAACTCTAGGCATATCATTATGTCGCAAATAATATGTTAGCCTGAAATGAAATCACTATGTATTGTTAGCAGCCTTCTCTCCCAGAAGAGACTAACTTCTACTAACAGTTCACATGGTTTTATATGAGACTGTGTATCTATCTAACTGGTTAAAACTGGTGGGGAGTGGGAGGCACTCAATTAAGAGGTGACTGATATCGGGCACCAGTTATCGTGTCTACAACTGCCCCCGCACATTCTTTTATACTGATATGTCTGCAGGTTTCTAAGTAATTATTCAATCAGTAAAAAACGTTTACTTTTTCAAATAAAAGCCTGTTAAGATTAATTTTATTTTATGGCCACATGTTTCCCAATCTAAACTCAAGCAGGGTTGGGCCAAAAAACAACAACAACAAAAACTATTACCTAATAATCTATAAAAATAAAGACACGATCAATTAATCTCCCATCTCGTTGGTGTAAACAACTGTAGTTTGGAAATATTTACATTACATAAACCACCGATTAACAATTTGAGGCTTAATTTTTTAAGGGCCCACATGAGAAACTTGGACTGTTGTTGAGGGCTGCACCTATAAAATGAGCTCATTTCTGTCCAGTATTAATTTTATCTCTGTATAACCTTATTGGTGCAGTCCTCCACAAGACTTCTTAAAATTAATTGTTCACCAATACAGAGGTATTATACGCTATAAAGAAACAAACCTATTTGTAGGGCTTTGTGCAAGTTAATAGTTGTACTGAGCACATGTGCTCACTAGATGGGGCTGTTTGTATTTAAATATTTTTAGACTCCAGTCAGAAAACCACTGTGGCAATTCACCTCAGTTCATGTTAGTAAATACTAGTTTTACAGTTTTATAATCCTAAATATGGATTAGGTTACTTCAGATGACATATAGCATCATAACTGTAACAAGTTTGGTTTGGGGCTTGAAATATATGTATTTCAAATTCTTGTTTCTGTTACTCATTTTGCATCATAATTTGAGTGATGAATAAACTCTTAGTGGAAAAAACAAACAAACACTGAACTGAAAAAAGAAGTAAAAAGTAGATTATTCTATTCTGTTCTATGTTGAAATTATACTGTAAAAGAGCTTACATGTTATCCATGTTGTCTTACATGTCATAATTAATCATAATTTTGCTACTTTCTTTTATTACTTTTTTACTTCCAATGTTTTTGGTCAGATGTGAGAGACAGATTTAAAAAGGCCTAAAACTGTATTAGAGGAAGTGAGTATTTCAACATCACACAGCAAAATGTTGAATGTTCAGAAAATTAAGGTATGGACAGTTTAGTAAAATATGTTTGTCATGTTTTCAGAAACAGTTTTAAGCCAAAAAGGCATCTGTTCTTTCTAGATTTTCTTTTTGATTTGACTCTGACAACATTTACTCTACCGCTGATCAGATGTGATGAGTATATAATTAGTTTATCTTGGTTTTTTTTCTTCTCATGTTTAACAAAAATGCAGCAAACAAACATAGGCTTGGCAGAAACATGCAGAAATTACATCTACATATTAACATTATATATAGATGTATATATAGTAGGACAACATTAAGTGCGTTAAATACTACCAGTGTAGTTCATGAACTCATAAGGGAAGTAAAACTGCATGACAGTGTGCTACAGAGTAATGCATGCGATGACTTTTGCAGAAAGGCAAGGACAGACACACACACACGCATTCACGCAGAAATCTGCTTCTGAGTTGGTTCTCAGTTACTGTTTAAATATAACATGGCATTATTAAGAAAACCATTCAAATCACATTATTTAAACCACCATAGTCATGGTTCTGATATTAGTGTGACAGCAAGAATAAAACCCATCTTATCTTATTTAGGCAATAAGTAATTAATGAACTTAGTGATGACAATGTGGAGGCATGAAGTAATAGCCAAGATCCAAACCTTCCCACATTATCTGTGAATCACCAAAGTGGCTGTGGACTGAACAGAGTTGCCTCCAGCAACCTCCAATAATGTAACTCTAGGCATATCATTGTGTCGCAAATAATATGTTAGCCTGAAATGAAATCACTATGTATTGTTAGCAGCCTTCTCTCCCAGAAGAGACTAACTTCTACTAACAGTTCACATGGTTTTATATGAGACTGTGTATCTATCTAACTGGTTAAAACTGGTGGGGAGTGGGAGGCACTCAATTAAGAGGTGACTGATATCGGGCACCAGTTATCGTGTCTACAACTGCCCCCGCACATTCTTTTATACTGATATGTCTGCAGGTTTCTAAGTAATTATTCAATCAGTAAAAACGTTTAGTTTTTTTTTCAAATAAAAGCCTGTTAAGATTAATTTTATTTTATGGCCACATGTTTCCCAATCTAAACTCAAGCAGGGTTGGGCCAAAAAACAACAACAACAAAAACTATTACCTAATAATCTATAAAAATATAGACATGATCAATTAATCTCCCATCTTTTTCGTGTGAACAACTGTAGTTTGGAAATATTTACATTACATAAACCACCGATTAACAACTTGAGGCTTAATTTTTTAAGGGGCCACATGAGAAACTTGGACTGTTGTTGAGGGCTGCACCTATAAAATGAGCTCATTTCTGTCCAGTATTAATTTTATCTCTGTATAACCTTATTGGTGCAGTCCTCCACAAGACTTCTTGGAAAAATTAATTGCTCACCAATACAGAGGTATTATACGCTATAAAGAAACAAACCTATTTGTAGGGCTTTGTGCAAGTTAATAGTTGTACTGAGCCAGGGGCGATTTTAGCCCATTTTTGGGGGTGCTGAAGCACCCCCAAAATGAATCAAAGCACCCCGAAAGATTTCTTACTTTTTTTGACAATATTTGCTGTTTGTGTGACACACTACTAAAAATATAAAAAGCATACAGTACTTGGTTGAGACGGAACATTTTAACAACAAAAGTATAGATAACCCCTCCCCCCTCCCAAAATGGTTTGTTCCAGCTCCCCCCCACTCTGGCTCTAGGGTCGTTGCTGCCAGAGCGATGGTAGCTGAGACGCAGCGGATCGGAGGTGGAGTGCCTGGATTAAAACAGGACATATTAGCAGCATTTAACCTTCAGTTACTCTTTATGTAGTTAGATAGGAGTCATGTTTCTTTTTAGCTGAAAAACCTTACACCCAGGTAACCTGCAGTGTTGAAAACGTGTTTTCCAATGATGTTTGCTACCCTACAATCCGTCCTACTCTGTAGTAAATTCAGCGACATTTGACCGTCCTGTTGCTCCCACTGAAATGTATACAGCCTATTTAAAATCTAAAACTTAAAATTGTGTACAGAGAGACAGCCAGGTTCATAAGGGATATAAGGAAGTTTTTTCAAAAACAGGAGCCACATTCAGGTAAAAGTGTAAGAACAAATGATCCATCAATAAAGGATAATGTTGGATCAGTGTTTCAATATTTTATATTGTAGCTTGCCATCACCAGTGTGTGAATGTGTGTGTGAATGGGTGGATGACTGGATATGTAAAGCGCTTTGGGGTCCTTAGGGACTATTAAAGCGCTATATAAATACAGGCCATTTTATATCTTTTATTAGATGTTCATGTGGTTTGGTTATTTGCCTTTTGGTTGAAAGTACACTGAGAGAGGACTTTTCGTTAGTGATCTTAATAATTTTTTTTTCATATTAATGTAATTTTTTCATCTAATTGAATACAATCTATTTGTGTATGATTGTCAGTCCAAAGAGGGAGAGAGGAAAGAGGGGAACATGAGGAGAAAGTACAAGGTCAGGAAGAACCAGGTAAGAAAACAGACAGGGAACAGTGACAGGCAAAACAGAAACTATTAAACTGACGAAGAGAAAAAACCTGATTTTACTCACACAGTCTGGAAGTTGTGTCCTCCCTATATTAAAGCTGCTATACAGAATCTGCAAAACAAACTGGGTTGAAACATTTTTGACCCTCTTCAACAACATTCCAACATAACATTATCATTGATTGGGGAGATTAAAATTAATGATATATTTTTATGTGGTTCAGCCACAACTCTACTAAAACCTCAGCCAGTAATAGGTAGGCCAACTTTTGGACTGTCCAGTTGTCTGTATGACTGCCGCATATGCGGCAGAGAAACACTTAGCAGTGTTTCTCAAACTTTTTACAGCGTGTACCACCTGAGAAAAATGTCAAGCTCTCCCAAGTACCACTATGAAAGCATGAAACAAATAAATCTTACAACACAAAATTAGTATTATTAAATTAGTTAAATTAGTATCTGCAGTAAAGATTTTTTCATACATTGTATACATTCTACCACAGGCAAAGTTGCCTCCATTTTTATAGTTTTTTGTAATAATATTTTGTAATAATTTATTCTGTTTTGGGAGTGTTTTTTATGTATCTGTATTATATTATACATACACATTAAAAGTGAATCTCTGTCCAAAACATGCACTCAGTTTACTTCTTACTCACTATGAGCATCATTTAAATAAGCTTTATCAGATTTGATGGTTTTGTTACAGACTTCTCAAAAAAGTGTTTTGCTTTTCTTTCACAAATGTGGGGGTTGTGTTAAAATGTACAAAACGGTGATGTCATGTTTTGTGATGAGGACCCAGGCAGAGAGAGACTTGATGAATTTAAGAATCTTTTGATTTAATAAAGAAATTTGCAGACTTGCACAGAGATGGTAAAATTATGATGACTGATAGCGGAGATGAAGACAACAGACGACGAGGACAGGGAGGAACAGGGGTTTAAATGCACCAAGGAGACAGTCAGAGGGACAACTGGAGACATTTAAGGATGCAGGGACTGACAGACGTGACGTGTAAAGTTTATCTTGCCTGGCTGGGCAGCTCTGGGTGCTCAGCACCCCCAAAGCTCTGATCCTAGAATCGCCCCTGTACTGAGCACATGTGCTCACTAGATGGGGCTGTTTGTATTTAAATATTTTTGGACTCCAGTCGGAAAACCACTGTGGCAATTCACCTCAGTTCATGTTAGTAAATACTAGTTTTACAGTTTTAAAATACTACATATGGATTAGATTACTTCAGATGACATATAGCATCATAACTGTAACAAGTTTGGTTTGGGGCTTGAAATATATGTATATCAAATTCTTGTTTCTGTTACTCATTTTGCATCATAATTTGAGTGATGAATAAACTCTTAGTGGAAAAAACAAACAAACACTGAACTGAAAAAAGAAGTAAAAAGTAGATTATTCTATTCTGTTCTATGTTGAAATTATACTGTAAAAGAGCTTACATGTTATCCATGTTGTCTTACATGTCATAATTAATCATAATTTTGCTACTTTCTATTATTACTTTTTTACTTCCAATGTTTTTGGTCAGATGTGAGAGACAGATTTAAAAAGGCCTAAAACTGTATTAGAGGAAGTGAGTATTTCAACGTCACACAGCAAAATGTTGAATGTTCAGAAAATTAAGGTATGGACAGTTTAGTAAAATATGTTTGTCATGTTTTCAGAAACAGTTTTAATCCAAAAGGAGCATCTGTTCTTTCTAGATTTTCTTTTTGATTTGACTCTGACAACATTTACTCTACCGCTGATCAGATGTGATGAGTATATAATTAGTTTATCTTGTTTTTTCTTCTTCTCATGTTTAACAAAAACGCAGCAAACAAACACTAGGCTTGGTAGAAACATGCAGAAATTACATCTACATATTAACATTATATATAGATGTATATATAGTAGGACAACATTAAGTGCTTTAAATACTACCAGTGTAGTTCATGAACTCATAAGGGAAGTAAAACTGCATGACAGTGTGCTACAGAGTAATGCATGCGATGACTTTTGCAGAAAGACAAGGACAGACACACACACACACATTCACGCAGAAATCTGCTTCCACTATTTTAACTACATGAAAACATACTGCTTTGTGTTGACTGTCTTTTATTGTTTTGTTTATGCTGACAGCCTCCTGCAGCTTACTGCAATCTACATGGATGTCCTCGCTTTTCTACATGGCTGAAGAATTATAAAATATTATTACTAATATAATTAAATATATATATCTACAATGCTGTCAAAAAAAACTTATTATCAGTTGAAAATTGGGAGAATTTTTGAGCTTTCTACTCAGACAACCCAGGCCTGGACTCACTGTTCTTCACCATCACGCTCATTTGCGCGGTGTCGGCAACATGTGCACTGAAACCTGAACATGTTGATCAATGTTATATTGAGCGATGAGTCCAGATACTGCCTATGGCAGTTGGATTGCAGGTTTAAAATGTGGAAAAGACACGGAGAGCGCTATGCTGATTGCTGTACCGATAGGGTAACAGCTTTTCTTATCTCCACCAAAAACAAGGCTTGTCATCACTGGATCTCAATCCACAGAGATACTGAGATGAGATATGGGATTGCCTCAACCAGAGGAAATTCCATCTGGGATAGAACTCTATCCTCCAAAATGGCAACATTTGCCCCAACAAATAGGATTTACCACTGACTACCTCCAGAATTTGCATTCAGTCCCGTGCTAACTTGTGGGATCAGCTTGCGCTTGACTTTTGTGCCAGAGTGACCAACACAGCTATACTGGCAGACTTACGCCAAATGCTGATTGAAGAATTGAATACCATCTCACAGGAGTGTGGGACCAAACTGGTGACCAGTATAAGGAGGAGGTGCCAGACTGTCGTGGTTGTGTAAGGGTCTTTCACGTGCTACCGATGATGGTAGAGTAAATGTTATGACGGACCATTGTTTTCAAAGCTTTCAAAGCTTTCACTTTGGTACATTTTAACATATTTTAAGCAATACAAAACAAGCTGATTTCCTGAACAAATCAGGAAACTAACTACTTTAGAAACTATTACAGACACAATTTACAAGCCAGAACACGTTCGCTGAACATCGGTTCAAGACTGTCAATAAAAGAAGAATGGAGCTACAGCACTATGTAAATTCACCTGTTCGTAGGAGAGTTAGGACCAGAGACAATCAGTCAGGTCTAAATTTTTAATAATTAATCTTTGTTTTGTTTTGTTTATGTCAACTACTTCTGTCATTGCTGTAATTTCTATAAGTTACATTTTACTTCAAATAAGCAGTTCATAATAATTCTTTACAAGCTTTTTTTGTCTTGCTCATCTCCAAAAGACAAAAATAACTATGCAGTTTACTAAATTTACTAAATGTGTGTCTGTGCTTATTTTGAAGTGCATACATTTTCTATATGCTTGTAATACATTTAGGATTCCTTAAATTCCAAATGCCACGACAAAGTTCTGATTTGTGTTTTTCCAAATCCAGCCAGTGAAATATTTATTCCACCAGTGTATTTTGTGCAGCATGTTTTGGTTTTTTTTGTAGTGCAGAAAAATGAATTATGGGTAGTAAAAATAATGTTTTTGAGGAAGTAGAAGTCTTTGACTTTCTCTGAGTCTTTGAGAATGTAATTCCTTCTGGAAAACTTCAGTTTACCTGAGGCTCTTTTCCTTTTTCAGTGAGTGCAGTCATAAAGCGTTTAGATCAGGGGTGGGGGAACTCCAGGCCTCAAGGGCTGGTGTCCAGCAGGTTTTAGATATGTCCTTGATCCAACACAGCTGAGGCCTGGAGCTCCACACCCTGATTTAGATATTGTCTGATCATAACTGAGCTGAAACATGATAAAAACAAAAACAAAAAACATTTATATAGATAACCATTGGAAGAAGAAATTCGGGCACAGATAGATCCTGGTTGTAATGTAATGCTTGAGGTTTTGCCTGTTTTTCCAAATGCTTTTTCAGATTGCTTCTATTCTGTTTAATCTTTACATACACTCTGTGGTCATTATATGTAGATTTAAGAAGTGCTACTATATATCATTCTAATGAAATGCAGTGGCAAAATGTGTAGAATACTATCGTATTGAATAGTATTGGAAGACTGAAGAAGCTTAATCATAAGCAATGCTTGCCACCAGGCAACTGCTGGTGCAAAATTTCCAGGTTGTGTAGGAGAGATCTGGCCCATCTTCAAAGGGGGCCTGTTGGACTCCACTCATTCCTATTGCAAGTGAAGTGCATAATTTTGTTTAATTCAATTTAAATTCAATCTTATTAATGTAGCGTCAAATCGGAAACAGTTGCCTCAAAGCTCTTTATTTTGTGACGTAAAGACCCTATAGAGCAGGGGTCTCAAACTCCAGGCCTCGAGGACCGGTGTCCTGCAGGTTTTAGATATCACCCTGGGTCAACGCACCTGAATCAAATGATTAGTTCATTACCGGCCCTCTGGAGAACTTCAAGAAAATGTTGAGGACATAATTTAGCCATTTAAATCAGATGTGTTGGCTCAAGGACACATCTAAAACCTGCAGGACACTGGCCCTCGAGGCCTGGAGTTCGAGACCTCTGCTTTAGAGCAAACAGACGAACCCCCAACATTCATATGACCCCCTATGAGCAAGCGCTTTGGCGACAGTGGGAAGGAAAAACTCTTTTTTTAACAGGAAGAAACCTCTGGCGGAACCAGGCTCAGGGAGTGCCGGCCATCTGTTGTGACCGGTTGGGGTGAGGGGAGGAAGACAATAAACAACTATAAATATATTTGACAAAAATGAATGGGCGATGTCCTCCCAGAAGTGAAAACCCAAGAAGAAAAAGATGAACAAAAAAAGGAAGACCATATAGACCATATAACTTAGATCAAATATAATGCTAAATAGCTAAATGTTGCATAGGCTTTAACAAGTAAAGAATCACCACTGGACTTCAAAGGCACACGAAAAAATTCAATGAATAAATTGTGCAGGCAAGACATGGATTGCATAATTTGATTTAATAACTTCAAAACATATTGAAAAGTAAAATGTACTTTTTTTTTCTAATGCTTATAACAGAATCTTGTTGGATTGTATATGTGTGTTTTTGCCTATCCACAGGAGGAGCAATAATTTTCAAGTTGGTTGGAATCAGCTTCGGTCTGCTGTGTATCATCCAGTCTGCTGTTAATGTTTATATCTGGCTCCAAGCTGGTGCGTATCAGCCCACACCTTCCACAGAAATGTACTACAAAGCCAGATTGATGGCTTAACGAGCGATGTTGTGTTTAAAGTGGGAGTTTTCTGCATCATTAGGGTCACTTTATTTTTACTTGACTAAATTACAGTGGAAACTTGCTTATAACACATAACCTGACTGGGAGTAGGTTATGTTCCATGTCTGAGTCTAAAATTAGCTGGAAGCACCACGAGCACATGCCAAGTTTACCTGTTCTATTAATAAAATTGATTTCAGTTCACTACCCACAGCTCGTGGCCATAGGTGAGGGTCGGGACGTAGATCGACCGGTAAATTGAGAGCTTCGCTTTTACACTCAGCTCCCTCTTCACCACGACGGACCGGTGCAGCGTCCGCATCACTGCAGACCGAAAGAACGAGATCGCGGATACAAGCGGCAGAAATGAGCTTCCTCCGAAGGGTGGCTGGCCTCTCCCTTAGAGATAGGGTGAGAAGTTCGGCCATCCGGGAGGGGCTCAGAGTAGAGCCGCTGCTCCTCCACATCGAAAGGAGCCAGTTGAGGTGGTTCGGGCATCTGACAAGGATGCCCCCTGGGCGCCTCCTGGGTGAGGTGTTCCGGGCATGTCCCACCGGGAGGAGGCCCCGGGGCAGACCCAGGACGCGCTGGAGAGATTATATCTCTCGACTGGCCTGGGAACGCCTTGGTGTTCCCCCGGATGAGCTGGAGGAGGTGGCTGGGGAGAGGGAGGTCTGGGCTTCTCTGCTTAGGCTGCTGCCCCCGCGACCCGATCTCGGATAAAGCGGATGAGGATGGATGGATGGATGGATGGATTTCAGTTCAATCTGCTGAAAAGTGATTCCCATCTTGGTTTGTCAGCTAAAAAAAGTCTCCTTTATTAAGCTATGGAAGAATAACATTTAATGTCTAAATGTATCCTGTTTTAGGCTTTAGAGCACTAATTTGCAGCCATCACCTTAGAAATAAACAGCAGCACTGAGCAATAAAATAATTAACTTCAGTTAAAATTATTTTACCACTCTGCACTAAATCTCATCATCATTATCACGTTCTGATGTCTGATTGGAGAAGTAGCATAGGAATCATTCTGTGCAGAAGAAGAATCGAATCACTCACAAAACACCTGTTCTTATTTGAGCACACACAGAATGTATGACAGAAACAGAGAAAGTTGACAAATAGAGAAAGTTGATAAACATCATAGAAATAGCCATTATCTTTGGCCGGAGATTTAGGTTTTGTCAAGGCAGAAAACACAAGAAACACAAAAAAGTCTGGTTGTGTTGAACTTCACTTGTAGCATACCCCTTAGATCACATTAAATATAAAAACACAGCAAACACTCACTGGGGTTCTATTGACTGATTGTAGTGGGCTACACAATCTGATGCTATCTTCAGGTTAACTACATTATTTTTTCTTGTTGACTTCATTAAATTCAATCAGCTAACACCCTTTAATTAGTTTCGAAGACTATGAGTCCTGGAAGTTCCAGAAAGAACAGTGTTAAATTAGCCCTGACCTCAATGCAAATGTGTTTCCCATAACAGTGAGTAGCAAGTTAATGTGTAACATGTAATTAATTTAAAATTTCATTGAATTCCTCTTCTAGATGGGACATCAGATGGCTCAAAAAACAATTCAATGTGCAATATCACCCTATTGTCACCTGATGACATCTCAGCTGTACTCTTAGAGAGAGACCAGTTGCTTCAGGAGAAAAAACAACTTACTAAAGCGAATGATCGGCTGAATCAATATAACGAAAGATTGCTTGAAGAAAACAGTCAGCTGTATCGACATGAAACACAACTCATTCAAGAGAAAAAGCAACTGGAGAAGAAGAACAATGAGCTAAAGGCCACCAATAGACAGCTAATTGAACAGAAGAGGATGTGTAATGACAATATCATCAGTCAACAAGTTCAGATAAGGGATCTTCAGTCCAAAATAGACAGGGGTAAGTGAATCAAATATCTATGCTAGTAACATGATTCAGAGATGCCCAGGCCTCCATCTCCTCCAGCTCTTCCTTGGTGACACTATGGCATTCCCAAGACAGACATATATAATCCACACATAATCTGATATAATCGCTCCAGCTGCTCTACTCTGAGGTTTGCCCAATTAGCCAAGCTCCTCATCCTATCTCTAAGGCTGAGCCCAGTCGCCCTTCAGGGAAAGCTCATTTCCTCTGTGTTGTATTGTATTTTTGATCTCATTCTTTCAGTCATTACCCAAAGGTCATAACCATAAGTGAAGGTTGGCACATAAATGGACCAGTAAATCGACAGCTTTTCCTTTATACTAAGCTCTGTCCTCACTACTACAGACCAGTAAAGTATCTGTATTACTGCAGACAAGTACTCAACTCTCCCCACCTGGTGAACATACCCCAAGGTACTTGAAATTCTCCACCCTGGGGGAGTAACTTGTTCTCAACTTGACTGAGGACCATTGCCTCAGATTTTGTGATTCTAATTCTCATCACCCAACAGAACTACATCATCTGCAAAAATCAAAGATGACATTCTGTGACCAATTCTGTCCATAAAAATAAAAAACTGAATGAGCAGCGCTAGCAGAATCCAACACCCATCGAGAATGTTTGAATTATTGAATTATTGATGGAAATGCGGACCAAGCTCCAGCAAAGGTAGTGTAAAAGTAGCTGAGAAGTGAAATCCCCCTAAAGATCCAACTCCGGCTCTGCTCTTCACCCTTGTGTCCAGAACATGTGGATGAAGATTTGATAATACAATTACAAAATCCACCTTTGGTTTTATGGTGCCCTGGTGCCACGTGCACTTATGTAAATATATATATATTATTTCTTTTTGACAAATCATGGTTGGCAAAGAAGTCCGGCAACAAAACACCGTTCAGGTTCAGGTTGAGCAGGCCAACCCTCTTATCCACTTGGGAAACTCCAGCACATAGATGCTGAACAAGTATACCCACCCCTACTTGTTGCCTTTCACCAAGGGCAGCTCCAGAGTGGAACAGAGTTCAACCCCTCTCCAGAGACTGGTTCTAGATCCCCCAGTGTGTGTTATGGTGAGCTATACTATATCCAACTGCTATCACTTGGTCTCAAACACTACTTCAGAGAACTTACATTCCATTCTTTTATTGTGTTTATTTCCTGTTTTTATGCTTGTCTTATTTGCTCTGTTCAGTGTCCTTGGGTGTTTTGAAAGGAGCTTTTAAATAAAATTTATTATTATTATTATTATTGTTAATATTATTATCTCTGCCCTGTTGGTAGTGCGTTCACAGGACAGATTGGCCCATATGGCTCATTCAGGCTGAGCCTTGCCAGGCTCCATGGCATAGGGCCCAACTACCCAATGCTCACCAGTGGGCCTTAAGGCCCTGATAACCCTTATCCAGGCAAGGTGTGAAGGTACATTGGTTTACCTTCCATAAGGGTCTTGAGAATTCCACTTAGTCTGCTCTTCATCTAGAACAAATTTTTCTTGGGAGACTACAAGGGCCAACTGACCTCAAAAACGTAGCTTTTTGGATCAATAGGGCGCATACTCCTCTCCACCACAATAAGGTAGTGATTTATGGAGGAGTAATTGTAGGGTCTACCTTACAATATAAAGCACCTTGAGATGACTGTTGCTGTGATTTGATGCTGTATAAATAACAATGAATCGAACTGAACTGAATTAATTCTGATCCACAGGGGATAAATTGAAATGTCTCTGTTATTTGCACTATCTTTGAAAACTGGTGGAAAGGTTCAAATTCAGAAAGTAAGAGTGTAAATTTGCATTTTAAAAAAGTAAGCAGACAGTGTTTTTCTGGCTCATTTATCATCCATGAGTAGCACATTGCAGTTTGATGTTAATATGGTGTTACACTGAAGAAAAAGTTCAGTGATTAGACCTTTACTGGAAGACTTTGAGTCACACAAAAGCAAAATGATCAAATTTAAAGTTGCAGTGTCCTATGCATAATAAATTTAGCTGAACATGAACATTAAATGTGACATGATATTGATGACAAAATGCATTGTTTTCTATGGTGTTTTTCAGTGAAAGAATTGTGCCGCCCACTGCAGTGCAACCCTCTGCCTGTGCCACCAGTGATGCCTGTCCCCCCAATGCCACCTGTCCCACCAGTGATGCCTGTCCCCCCAATGCCACCTGTCCCACCAGTGATGCCTGTCTCCCCATTGCCGCCTGTGCCACCAATGATGCCTTTCCCCCCAATGCCACCTGTCCCACCAATGATGCCTTTCCCCCCAATGCCGCCTGTCCCACCAATGATGCCTTTCCCCCAATGCCGCCTGTCCCACCAATGATGCCTTTCCCCCCAATGCCACCTGTCCCACCAATGATGCCTTTCCCCCCAATGATGCCTGTGCCCCCCGAATGCTACCTGTGCCACCAATACTGAATATTCCACCTGACTTATCATCTATCATGCAGAGAGCATAATAGAACTATTAACCATTAAGTCAGATCAAAAGGAAATTAATATTTCTTTCTGTTATGCCCTTATTATGACATTTCATTCATGACAATAGTGTTATTCTATTCAGTTATTCTCAAGACAAAAATATATCTGCATTTGAAACTACTAATATATATGTAGTTTTAGATACAATGCATTTCAATTAGCTACATATATATTTATATATATATATCTTATCTTTACCACATAACATTACGCCTTTGTAAATAATTAAAATGATCACAGGGAGGAAGCAAAACAGAATACCACACATGGACCTTCAAAGTAAAACAGGCCGTCGGCCTCCAGACCTGCTCCGTAATGGACCCCTGCGTTGTCGATCACCGGGCCGGCCCTCTGATCTATATATAAACTGTTTTCGTGAGCTCCAGTGTTTTCTGTGGACTCTGTTTTTGTTCCTTGTTCCGATTCATTGTCTGCGACTGGGTCCACCCCTCTCGATCTCTACACTCTCCCAGTGGTTCCCAGCCTCAATGTTTCCAGGTCTAGCATGTTTCCCAGTTTTTTGGGGGATTAATTAACATTATAGCCTCCAGTTCCTTTTTGCTTGAGTATTATCTGCCTTCAGCCAAATAAAAAGCATGCTTTCAGTTAATCTCCACTTGTCTGCATTTGTTTCCTTACGCCATTAACATGCTACACAGTCAATTGCTTCCACTGAAAGAAACCTGTTGAAGTTAAACAGATATATTTATATATACATATTTCACTTCAACAACTTTCTACCAACATGGGCACCCATATTAATGCACTGCAATGATAGCAGTTACTTTTAAAATACCCTTAATACAGGAAATGCAATCATAAGGGAAGTAAGATTGCATGACATTGTGGTATAGAGTGTGTATACATATATGGATGTTGGTTTCAGGGGAAAAAAAGAACCATCATGGGAATTTTAGTTCTATGTGGCTCGCATGCAGTAAAAATACAGCTTCATCTCATGGTGTTGACTCATAGAAAAAAAAAACGTCAGCAATGAGGAATACAAATAGCTCCCCTTGTGGGGAAATCTGCAGCCTGCTAAATGTTTGCCAGTTAGCTACAAGTCAGCATGTCAACCACACAGGTGCTTAGGCTCTTTATTATATACAGTATATTACATGAATTATATCTTTGAAACTTTATTGAGTGAAGAAATGATTGTTTATCAAAATTATGGATCAGTTTTATTGGATTATGTGAAATTATCATCAGGAAAAATGTGAAGAACATCCATGTTCCATAAATAGGAGCCAAAGCTCTTAAATAGACCTGCGGTTTGAGGCAAATTTGGATCATGATTGTAGTAAGAGTAATTTACCAAGTTAATACTTCAGCATAACTCAGATTTGCAAAAAGAATTTATTTGGGAACACAAGCCACCCTTGAACCTATTTACCTTACTAAGAAAGCTATTAGAATTACACTAGCTGTATTACCATAGTCATAGAACTGGGATCTATGACAGCAAGAAGGCTGTCAGTTAGTCACTCTGTCAATAAGTGCAGAGCCAAAAATAGCTGTGAGGGAACGTACAGAATATACAGTAAGCAATTTTAAATATTGATTCTTCTCTAGAAAGCTGATTATGTTGCAACAAATTCAGGAGAATTTACTAACATTTAAGTATATACTTTAATGTTAATTTTTATAAATGTTTGGCCTATAAATGACGTTACTGAATAACTCCACAGGTTTGATTTTCCATTAGCTTTGTTGATGAGGCTCGCAACAGAGAGGAGGTCCAGCGACTGACCCAATGGTGTTCATCAAACAACCTGGTCCTTAACACCAGCAAGACCAAGGAGGTCACTGCGGACTACAGGAATGCTGGAATTCCAAGTAGAACAGGTTGCCAATAAGTTCCTGGGCATTCACATCACTGCTGATCTCACCTTGGCTTTGAATACATTTCACCTGGTAAAGAAAGTCCAGCAAAGACTCTTTTTTTTCCTCAGGAAGGTTAAATGAGCAGTTTACCCCTCTCAGGTAAATAGTCAAACAACTGAACACTGCTCGAAAATGAGAAGTACAGCTGTTCAGTGATATCAATTACAATACACAAGGTAGACTATGGAATCATAAAGTAAAATTGTGAAAAAGCATGTAGATGTTGTCTAAAAACCAAAAAGTACCATCATGGGATTGACTTCAGTGGGGTGAAGTTGCCCCCTCTTGACTTTTAGAAAGAATGCAGGTTTGAAGACCTTCATCATTATAGTTTTTCCTCAATCAATTCTCAGAACAGAAAAGTCATTCTCATTACTCTTCATGCAGTTCTCAAAACATGGCTCATGGGTGGTGAGTGGGGACTGCAATTATCCAAGTCCCGTTTTATGCCTAGACTGATGTGATGACTCTCATGACTAATAGTGGGTAATGATCCTCAGGAACATGTCTACAACCTCACTATGAGTTAAATAACTCTCCATCAGTTGTTTTAGAACTGAAGTAACCTTGAAACATCTTCACAGACCCAGAAAAAGTCCAGTTTATCAAGCACTCAGGACTCTAGTTTGAGTTTCAAATCTGTTAAATCTTTAGCAGTAAGTTTTTCCTGTGAGTTTAAGACTTAAAGTAAGGTTTAAGTGTGCTTTGAATAACAAGTTGAGATGAACATAAAATGTACAGTAAATATAACATACTGTAGATGATATTAATACAAAGTATTATATAATTAAGTTCAACATTCTTATGCCTATACCACCTAATACACCTCATTTATTATAGATTTTATTATGTAATTTTCTTCTGTTGGACATAAGCTAAGCTGTATTCTACTGATTTAAAGGTTATGCAAACCACAAGATATATAATGCATTTTAAAATAATTAACATAATTCCTGCCTGCAAACATAAGTCTGGAACTGGGGTTTATTTTATACTACATCATGGTCAACAAAAAGCAACAAACACAAAAATTTGGTAGAAAGTTGTTTAAGTTAAGTGTATATGTACAACCCAAACACTGCGAAATAAGAAGTGTACAATTATAGCAGTGCAATAATGTTAAACACGTCAAATAACTTCAAGACAGGATATGAACTCATATGGGAAGTAAAACTGCATGACTGTGTGGTATAGGGTGTGTATAGATCAAGGGCGTAGATTTGGTTTTGGCATTGGTGGGGACGGATGATTCAACCACCGAACCCTGCCCTGTTTCTTTTTTTTTTTTCTTTTTTTTCTCCTTTTTGCCTTTGCTTCTTGATAAAAAAAAGGAGAAATATACCTGCCTACATATGTTATTCTACATGCTTTTAAACCATTTAAAATTACAATTCATAGTTTTATATGTGAATTATATAATGTTAAATTACTATTAAACAAATGACTGATTTTAGACTTTAGTTTACTTCAGCCATATTCCATATAAATCAGGTATCATACAAAAATAAAAAAAAAGCTTCAAATACAGTCATGACAATAAAAGAATATGACTTTAAGGACCTAACAACATTACTTCAGTTATAGTACACCAACATCTCTTACACATTAGTACTAAGGGAACACTGAATGACCTGGTGGTTTTTGTCCATAAAACTACTCATCTAAGATTACCACAAAGTAAAAGATCTCTCAGCAAAATTATGCAACATTTTAGGCACTATTGCCCCGATCAACTCAGTGAGCTGGGATTTTCTAAACATGAACTACTGTTACAGCAACAGACATGGATTACTGGTGCCCCACACAACAACTCAATGTCCACTATGTGAAGGAGTCTATACTATACTGTCTATATTATACTGTCCTGGTGGACATGGCAACACGTTTTTCATGGTTACATACAGTTTTAGACTGATGTGGGCCAAAGCCTAGCACATACTTGCCAACCTTGAGACCTCAGAATTAGGGAGACATTCAAAGGGGTTTTTACAGTGTTTACTTATCGGAAAAAAATAAGTTAAATGTCGCCGGGCTGTTTCCGGCCGTGTCCAAATTCAGAGGCTGCGTCCACCTGAGGACCCGGCCTTCGCGGTCTAAGTGGGCCGGGTCCTCCGATAGCCGGGTAGACCGGAAATGAGCGACTGTGAAATTGGGGGGGTCTAGCCTTCATAATTACGTCACCTCTGCCGTCTGCTCCTTGCTGTCTAAATAAAATAAAATATAACCGGACGCTTGCGTAGATTCTCGACCATCTCACACTTCTGTTTAATCAGTTTTCTGTTTGACATTTATTCAGCTGTGTGAAAACCCCGGAGGAACCCTCCCGAGGGATTAATAAAGTTTTATTTAATCTAATCTAATCTAATAACTTTAATCTCAGCCAAACCGATTTACTCACGAACAAATAAAACACTGAAAAAGGCCAAACAATAACATGTTTAAGTTATTTGAAGTTTACACAACTACATTCTCGCCTGAAAATATGTTAAAAGTTGATTTCGCGACCCAGAAAGAGTAATAAGAGTAATATTAATACTAAGTAGCTGCAGTAGTAGTAGCCATTGTTGGAAACTGGAATTGAATGAGACGTTGACAGATCTTTTTTTTCTTTCTATCGGGTTTGTATTTCTTTACTCGAAGAGATCAAATTATTGGTGGGGACAATTCAATAATCGCTGGATATTGGTGGGGACACGTCCCTTCCGTCCATGCCAAATCGACGCCCTTGGTATAAATGTTATTTATTTATTTATTCATAGAGAAAAACATAACAGGTTATTTATGGCAACATAAAGAAAGCGACAGGTTTACCCTTTGCTGTTGGCTTATAGAAAAAAACCTCAGCAATGACGAATGGAAACAGCTCCTATGTGTTTGTCACTCAGCTGTTGGTCAAGTATATCTAGATACGTGTATTGTTGTTTGTTAAAAAATTATATCCAAAATACATGGTTGGTTTTTAAAGATATGATTTAGTATCATTTGTGTTCTTGAAGAGCTAACCAAATCTGTTATCTGTTATTAACCTAAGATATCAGAGTCAAAATGTTATAACTGTATTGGTTAATTGCTCTGTTTAAAAGCTTAAGTTTTATTTAATTAACACATAACTCATGTTTGCTAAATAGCAACATATATTATATACACAAGTAAGAAAATAATTGTGCAAGCACCTGTAGGCCTTGCTCTATATTTTAAAAAGATGGGGAGATTTATCATAATTTCCTTTGTGTACACTTTTTTTTTTTTTGTCTGTGGTTGATGACACAACCACTATAACTATACTATCTAAAGATCAGTGAATATAAAAAGGAGATGATTAATTTGCCACAAGGAAATAAAAGACTAAAGGAAACTAAAGGCAACAGGCACAATAAGAGATTCAGCTTAGATGATGAAACAGTGCTTTCTCAGATCGTCAGTGTAAGAAGAATGGAAACTCAAAATTCTGTCAGTTCAGCTCTTGATAGCGGAGAGAGAACAAGAGAAAATCACAAACCAGGTATCTCTTAAATTCTTTTATTCTTTTCATCTCTGGTATGTAGGTTATAATTTACATTTCTCTCTAAATTGATAGTTTACAAAAGTTTTGACAAAAGGCAATTAATCGAGGATTATAGTTTTAGCTTTTACTTTTAATTGATCTACTTTTGTAAACAATAACCACTGCAGAGAAATCTGGGTCCAGATATGTGCCATCTGCATTCAAAGGCAAAAAGATTTCAAGTGTGAGGGCCATCCACATAAAAATGTTGTTATATGGTGTTTAAAAAGTGAAGATACATACTAGCATAATTACATGAAGAAATGGCAATAAAAATAATTTAGTGTACAAAGTTGTATAAATGTAATGGAAGAATGTAGGGCTACAGGCCCATTGCTAAGATGATGAAAAATATGCAATGCAGCAATGTTAACAAAATGTATATGCAAGAAAGCTGGATTCTATAATTAGATTTAAACATCATGAAAACACAGAGAAAGCAAAAATTGTAACTTTCTTTATGGTGATGATAAATTTTTGGTGAATGATGTGCGTGTTGTAGGAGGATCAACAATCTACAAGTTGGTTGGAATCAGTTTCGGCCTGCTATGTGTCATACAATCATCACTCAATGTCTATATGTGGCTACAAGTCGGTATGTATCAGCTCACATTTTCCAAATCACAGTAAAAACAAAACAAAAACAAACCCACATCTGATTCACTTTGTAGATGAGAATTCCAACAAATCAAAAAACAGTTCAACTTGCAATTTTACCTCAGTGTCAGCTGATGACATCAGAGGAGTGCTTTTAGAGAGAGACCAAATTCTTCGAGAGAAAGAGCAGCTGAATCAATTTATAGATCAGCTGCTGCAGGAGAAAGACAAACTGCTTGAAGAGAACAGTCAACTGAATCGGGATAAAAATCAGCTCATTCAAGAGAAAGACAAGCTGCTTGAAGAGAAGGCTCAGCTGAATCGAGATAAAAATCAGCTCATTCAAGAGAAAGACAAACTGCTTGAAGAGAAGGCTCAGCTGAATCGAGATAAAAATCAGCTCATTCAAGAGAAAGACAAGCTGCTTGAAGAGAAGGCTCAGCTGAATCGAGATAAAAATCAGCTCATTCAAGAGAAAGACAAACTGCTTGAAGAGAAGGCTCAGCTGAATCGAGATAAAAATCAGCTCATTCAAGAGAAAGACAAACTGCTTGAAGAGAAGACTCAGCTGAATCGAGATAAAAATCAGCTCATTCAAGAGAAAGACAAACTGCTTGAAGAGAAGGCTCAGCTGAATCGAGATAAAAATCAGCTCATTCAAGAGAAAGACAGACTGCTTAAAGAGAACAGCAGACTGAATCAAGGTAAAACAAAACTGATTCAAGAGTCAAGCCACTTGCATTAGAAATTGGAAAGACACGTACACGTGTAATATCATCAAACAACACTTCAGCGAAAATTAGCTAAACTAAGCTAAAGTTAAAATTAGTGAGTGAAAAAATAAATCAGAAAATTAAAACATTACTTATCTATTCCAGTACTTATGGCGATAGATGAATGTGATTGAAATTTTTGCATCAAGTGAGCTATCAGTGTTTTATTTGGAGATAAATGTGATGAACATCGTTTCACAAAGATTCAGTATTGTTTTTATTTTATTTGAATTACTGTATGCGTTTTACCCTGTTGCGTTGCATTGTTTCTGTTCCATTCGATATTATCCTGATATACTTTGTCCTTTGCTAATTTATTTAGCCCTACTAAACCTTCCAAGTTGTTCCCCGGAATGGAAAAGATTCAGGTCAAGCTGCTACCAAATTTCCTCTTTTGAATCCACCTGGGAGGATGCCAAACAAAACTGTGAGAGGCATGGAGCTCATTTGGTGATTATCAGTGATGATGCAGAAAAGGTATTTAGATAAACTTTTTTCCCCTTATAAACTTAAAACATGTAGCAGAATAAAACCACTCTCATTTGTATTCCAACAACAATAATTATCATTTGATCTTGTCTCCGGTGTGTTCTGCACTGCCATGTTCTGAAATGTCTGATTTCTTTTATTGTCATCCTCCAACCAAAGTGAATAAAACATTAAAACCACTTTCCTTCAAAACAGGATTTTGTCGGTTCTTATGGACAGGCTGTACATTTTTGGATAGGCTTGAAACATCAGTGGAACTACATGAGCAGTATGTGGACATTGAAATGGGTGGATGGAAGCCAACTGTGTTATAAGTGAGGCCTTTTGAATCTTAAATCACCACATCGACCCTGTCATTTTACATTATAAAATGTCTGATTGCCCCCTGAGGCAAGAGCTACACACCAAAGGAATTCTTTTTCAATTGTAGTTAGCTGGTTAAGAGCAGCAGAGAAGCAATGATTATTAACCATTTAGCCTTAGCCACTGCTGGACTGCTATTTATTAGTCTCATCTCAACCTCAACACTCCAAAGCCTCATGCACTGAAAACACATATTTGCTTTTTCTTCTAGCAACTTCAGAGAAACATTCTCATTCTCATCCTCTACACCCTGGAATTCCGCCTACACATGTGCGTACCAAAGTGCAACTTGGTACATTTGGTATACTGCTGAATGTAGCAAAATCTACTACTGGATGTGTGAGAAGGAGTTAAAAGTTCTAGCTTGACTTCAGTCAACAAAAACAAACACACACACACACACACACACACACACACACACACACACACACACACACACACACACACACACACACACACACACACACACACACACACACACACACAGGTGACATCACAAGCACTTGATAGGGCCAAGGAACATCACAGAATAATCTCCAGAAGTTGATTCTGTTCATCTGGACGCAGCGTTTTCAGTGGGAGAAACGTTTCGTCACTCATCCAAGTGACTTCTTCAGTCTCAGCTATCTAATGACTGAAACCAGCCCACTGAAGGAACAATGGGCTGGGAGGCCACCTTCATCATAATTATGCAAATTCTCATGACCATTGATCAACAACCACTGATCAAAGACCACTGATCAGTGGGCCTTGATCAATGGTCATGAGAATTTGCATAATTATGATGAAGGAACTGACCTCCCAGCCCATTGTTCCTTCAGTGGGCTGGTTTCAGTCATTATGCAAATGTACTGTTTATAAGATTGGGGAAATCTGCAGTCAGCTGAGACTGAAGAAGTCACTTGGATGAGTGACAAAACGTTTCTCCCACTGAAAACGCTACGTCCAGATGAACTTTTGGAGATTTACTTACCTGGATGATTGAGAATGCATCAAGACAACAGAATAAATTTCACCATTCTGAATCTCCCAAATATTATAGTGCCCTGAAATAAGAGAGCATAATTTATCTGTGATTAAACCATACAAATACCAGATTCACATGTAAATACTTGATACCTGAATTCAGAGTTCTAACCTTCCCCACAAGACAAAAGCGTGTGTCACTGAGTAGAATCTGATAAAGGACACTGTATATGTTAGTAATTGCAGTATTAAAGATCTAAAATACTCCCAGAATATTTAATTATTATTTAACCCATAAATCACTCCTAAATCACTTGTACATGTAGCATGTTAGTAGACACATGTAAAGTGTGTCTGTGCAGTCTATTTTAACGTTCTGTGTATTATGACAAAGCTGCTTTATTTCTTATGTACATCTGACATTGCTCGTCGTTGCCATTTTCTTTTTTGATAATAAAGGACTTTGTATAAATAGTTGTACTGACCATATGTGGCCACTTGATAAGGTTTTACTTCTGTGTTTTTAAGATTAAAGTTTCCTATTTTCTTTATGCTTCATGTTAGAAAAAGAAACCCAAAAAATGTTTTTTTTTGAAAGTAAAGATTATACTTTTTCTTTCAGTGCTCAAAAATAAACAAATAACAATACATTGGGTGTTAAATGCAGTTTATTCCTTGCTTTTCTGTGCTGTACTTTGGTTTCTGGATTGCATGATAAAACATCATACGTAATAATTCTCAAAGGTAATTCTGATATTTCAATTGTTTAGTCTTTATGAGACAGATCTCTCCCTTTTTTCTTTTGTTTTTGCTGTTTTTACTTTTTCTTTATTTTGTCAAATGTCTCTGACAGCAAATATTATTAAAAAGCAAACTCACAACATTATGAATACTTTGTACGAAGAAGGTGGTGCACTTCTTACTGGGGTAAATTGCCATGGTAACGTATGGAGCAGGTATGAAATCACTACCTATTGACAAATCAATTCTCCAAAAAATAATGTCATCATTCTTGAAAGATCCCTGGGAAATCTGCAGAGAGAGTAGGTGGGTCTAAACTCTTTGTTTTAAAGTCTCTCTTTTTTTTTAAACCATTAAATGTATGAACCTAAAACAGGACATTCACACTTGCAGACCTCAAATTTGTATGTAGACTGCCTATGTTTGAAATCTGTTTTTCTTAATTCTATTTTTATATTTAATCTTTTCTCTCAAAACTCAGTTAGCTATCATTAACTGTTTTATAAGATGACCTTATAGGTATTCTTATAACATCATATATATAATGCTACAAGAGCTTTGGGATCAAGAAAATCAATTAGCTGCCAAGGACGCCACACTCAATCCTGAGAACTAAACATGTATTTAATGATATTTTTTCCCTCCTTCTTTTAACGATATTTTGGAGCTTGAAGCAAGTTGTAGAAATCATCCTATAAAATAATTGCCATGCTGTTCTTCAGCACATTTTGCTGCATGTTCTTTTACCAGGTTGTCAAATATTTTTTGATTACAGAGTGACTTTGATGCATCAGTGGCAGGAGTGACAAACACATAATACTCAGCCAAAGGTTCTGAATACGCCGATTGACGGAAATTTGCTTTCTTAAGACTTTTTTTTTGTTTTTGTTTTTTGTTACCAAGTTACCACAGGAAGGAAACTATGATTCATTTGCTCCTTAACAATAAATGACTGAGTTAAGCCAAAGATAGCTTGTGAGGGAAGAAGCAAAATACATAACAGGTTTTGACCAAGTCTTCTCTAGAATGCTGCTTGTGTTGCAACAAGTTCAGGAGAATCTCCCGTTTAAGTTAATATTATATCATGTTATTTCTACGGATATTTGAACTAAACAAACATTAATTAACACTAATCCATCAAATATGTGTGCAAACATTCTTCCATTTATCCATGAAGAGATACTGGCAGGGGAATTGTCTTGGCATGGAAAAATTATTTCTTCGATCAGAAAGCTGTTGTCAGGCTGCAAGGCAGCGCTGTTAAAGCATGTTTTTGCACACAGGTGACAGTTTCCTATGAGCCTAAATAAAACGGATGAAGACCTAATCTAGTGTTTAATGTGCGAGTGGATGAATTTGATTATAATATCTATGTGACTTGAGGCGCTTTGGTGTGTTTTGGTTGCAGTGAGGTTGACCATTTAGTTCAAGCGTGTCCTGGAAAAAAAGGTTCCTTCCAGTAATTTAGAACAAACTCAGGAGGAGGGGAGAGAAAGGAGGCAGAAAACAGCAGAAGCCAGAGATTCAGGGAGCACAGAAATAAGAGGCAGAAGAGGAAATTGCTGAGAAGCTTGCTCAGAAAGCAGTCAAAGTGCAGGAAAAGCAGACTATATAAGGAAAGGGAGATTATACTAATTAAAAAAAAAGCCTACAGACTGAGGAAAAATAGATTCAGAACTTAAGCAGAAATTTAATAATGATGATGTCCGTCAGTTCTCACCCGACAACCTGCCTTTTCTGTTATGTCTTTCGTGGGGTTTGCTTCCAGTCCCGTTTCCCTCTATGTGCGTTCATGTTCATGTGTGCGGCCGGTGTGCCGGTTCTCAGGCAACACCAGGCCTGTGGAGTTCCTGGGCTGAGTGGCTGAGCTTCAGTCGATGCTGGATCATTGAGTTGACACAATTAGTAGCTACAACCCCAGCTCGTGGAAACTGTAACCTGTGTGGAAACTGTAACAAGTATTAACCCCATAGTGTGAAGGGTTAACTAAGAGGGATAGAAAGAGTTGAGTGCAGAAGGTTTCAGACTGTTTCAGACAGGACAGGCTGCTTGGCCTTGGGTGTATGATAACAGGATGTTCTAGTCAACAATTCAATTCAATTCAATTCAATTCAATTTTATTTATATAGCGCCAAATCACAACAAAAGTCGCCTCAAGGCGCTTTATATTGTACAATAGATCGCACAATAATAAATACAGAGAAAACCCCAACAATCATATCATATGACCCCCTATGAGCAAGCACTTTGGCGACAGTGGGAAGGAAAAACTCCCTTTTAACAGGAAGAAACCTCCAGCAGAACCAGGCTCAGGGAGGGGCGGGGCCATCTGCTGCGACCGGTTGGGGTGAAGAAGGAAAACAGGATGAAAGACATGCTGTGGAAGAGAGACAGAAATTAATAACAGATATGATTCGATGCAGAGAGGTCTATTAACACATAGTGAGTGGCTGGAAAGGAAAAACTCAATGCATCATGGGAATCCCCGGCAGCCTACGTCTATTGCAGCATAACTAAGGGAGGATTCAGGGTCACCTGGTCCAGCCCTAACTATATGCTTTAGCAAAAAGGAAAGTTTTAAGCCTAATCTTGAAAGTAGAGATAGTGTCTGTCTCCTGAATCCAAACTGGAAGCTGGTTCCACAGAAGAGGGGCCTGAAAACTGAAGGCTCTGCCTCCCATTCTACTTTTAAATACTCTAGGAACAACAAGTAGGCCTGCAGAGCGAGAGCGAAGTGCTCTAATAGGGTGATATGGTACTACAAGGTCATTAAGATAAGATGGGGCCTGATTATTTAAGACCTTGTATGTGAGGAGCAGGATTTTGAATTAGTAGAGAAGAAGTAGAGACGTCATTGTGTCGGTTAAAGCTGACATCAGCATGAAAATAAAACATTCCTGGTAACAACTGTAAGGTAGGGAGGAGTTTTCTCACACAGGGCAAGATCCCAGACTGGTGGTCAAAGACCAGATAACTCAGGGAGCGCTGAGTCTAAACCACAGTATTTCCCCATCAATAGCCAATCATAATTATTTTCCTGTTTTCATGTGTCTAATATATACTTTGAATTATGAATTGTACTTCACTTCTCCGTGAGCAGACTGCCTGACATAGAGAAGTCCACTGCTACGCAAGCCGAATCTTTAACTGCCTGATAATAAAATAATAAAATAAAACTAACTAATTGTGAAAAGTTTGAGAACCAGTTCTAGTCTAGTCTATAATCTGATTGGCAAGCTTAAGCCTTCTGTGCATCATACAGTCCTTTTTTCAATTATTATCATTATTATTATTATTATTATTATTATTATTATGATTATTATTATTATTTTGTTTACAAGTTTCAGCCCACACCTGGACAACATTCACTGGGGTCTCATACAGGGGATTCTGTTGGCTGTTCAAAAGTTGTTAGACTGAACGATTGACTGTGTATTCATTTTGTATTCATTAAGCTTTATTCTGATTGCTTTGGTGCAGTTCTCACAGAAGGACTGTTATTCTCACTACCATTTATGCAGTTATGGAAGAGTTACGGAAATGTTCATAACACAGGCTAACCTATGCAAGATAAACTACAACAATCACAACTTTCACATATCAAAACTTGGAAAGCCGTTCAATCACTTCAACTGTGAGAATGAAAAAAACTCCTCCAAGGGCCCTTTGACGCCGGACACGTCACATCCATGCGACTATTTCGCGTGTTAAAAATATTTTTTGGACTCACCTTTGGACTGCGTAATACAGCCGTTCACACACACCGCATAATTTTACTGGATGACTCTGCGGCATTTACTTTTTTTTTAACCCAAGATCGATCTTTCCGATATTTCGCATCCGAATCATCAGATCTGACCAATCAGATCACTGCATTTGGCAACAAGCGCCCTTGTAGCTCAAATTGCGCACCTGTACTGACAATACATTGATTTGGAAATAGTAAAATGATACTGTTTTCCCTCGGGCACAGCTAAGCATTGCTTTGGCTTATTCAGCTCTCTGAAATGATTTCTCTTCCTCCTTGGATGGGCTCTCATCTCCGCTAACACGTTCAAACTGCCCCACTGACATCCTGAAATATGTACGGACATATATATATATATATATATATATATATATATATATATATATATATATATATATATATATATATATATATGTGAGGCATCTGATACAGACAGAAAATATGAAAGGCTAATGTGGGTGGGGAAATGTGTTACTGCTTTGTGAAGTGATTTATGCTAGAGTGGTGAGAATTACTTTTCTGCTGTGTGAATTTCGCCAAATTGATTAAGAAAAACTGTAAATTACATTACTACACATATTTACTTAATCGTGTTTTAACGCAACCACTGGTTGTTGTTCCAGGAATTTAAGTGTTTAACGTCCTCTCACCTAAATCTTTGCTAGAATACAGATATAACTGAGAAAGAACTGAATACATATTGTATCAAAAATTACAACATTTCATCCAATTCCATTTGTACATGGGACTTCCAATGGATCAGAAAACGTTTCGACTTGCAATTTCACCTCGGTGCCAGCTGATGATATCAGGGCAATGCTTTTTTAATTTATTTATTTAAATTTTCTTTTACAGAGACCAACTGCTTAAAGAGAAAACACAACTTCTTAAAGCGAATGAAGAACTGAATCAAGATTAACACCAGCTGCTTCAAGACAAAATAAAAAACTGATTCAAGAGAAAAGCCAGGAAAGGGGTATCAACGATAATCATCTCTTATGGCACCCCCAGGGGCGGATCTAGAAGGGTGGCATGGGGTGGCAAGTGCCACCCTAAAATGATCTCTTGCCACCCCAAGTGTCACCCTAGTTTTGCATATGACAGTGTTGTATAGTAAGACAGCATTAACACTTTGAACGTAGTTACAGTTAACAGTGAGTATAAATGCTAAAACTGAATATATTGTATAGTGTTACCCCCTCCACCATTTACAAATGGTTCAGCCCATAGCGCAGCCCAGCTTTTTTCTTGTTTTCAGTAGCAAGGGATGCTTATGATTGTGCCAGCGCACATTTTGAGCAACACCATGGGAATTCCAGATTTCACACAGCTGGTTGGTTGTTACACTCTGGAAATGGAATGAAGGTGAGTGTTATTAACCCTCTGGGGTCCACGGACACACTGCACCTCCAAATCACATGACTGATTTAAGCTGACGTTGTTTGGTTGTTTGTTTGTTTGTTTTAAAGCATTTTCTAAGGACAGCTCTTAAACAGCAAAGAAAGGGAAAATAGAGCCAACCAATTAAAAAAAAAAGTCAACACGTGGGATTTGGTTGTTTAGGAAGAGGGGAAAGTTTTGGGAGTGACGGTAACGCCAGCGAGACAGAGCGAGAGAGTGTGTGTGTGTGTGAGAGAGAGAGAGATGTGGGAGATTTGTGACGTGTAGCGTGGAGTGTATAGTTAGTGTGTTGTGTTGTCTTGTGTAGTTAGTCTGTTGTGTAGTCGTTGTTTTGTTTTGTGTGTCAGTGAGGGCACTAATGAATGTCACAAAGGCACATTGCAATGTAAACACTGTCACTAAGTAGAAAACCAGCGGAGTGATACACCTGCTGTTGTCAGGCCTGCAGGTTTATCCCTGTGGTGTTCTCCTGTCTTGTGGTGGACACACATTTTTTTTCTTTACTGGCACACATAATTTGTCAGGCATCTTATTGCAACACCTTATTGTTCTCTCATTTTAGTTGAGTAATATTTTTAAATAGTTGTACAAAATTTAAAAAAGGCAGGTGTATTGGCTGCATTTTTAGATAAATAGTTGTATATGTTTACAAAATGTGTGCATACGTTTTCAAAATGTACAATTTATATTTGCTGTTCAAGTTATAAAAATAATTTACTCAACATGTCTGTGTTTTTTTTTTACAGTAAAAAAAGATACTACTAGGATTTTAAGTTTTTTGTGTGATTTCAGATCAGTAATATTAATACAGTATGTCAATGTCAAAATCAAAAAAGTAAAAAATGGCCGATTATATTTTGGACCTCAGAGGGTTGATGCAAGAAATCATAAAAATTAGGTTTACATTTTTGTTCATGACAGTGCAGATTTCTGACATTTTGTGTAATTTTAGCATGTAAAAATTTGATTTTTTTTCTAACAAAAAACAGTGTGAAACTTAAGTTAGACCTGTGTTTGTAAATGAACAAGTTGTGTAGCTTTCTGGATTTTATACTTATTGGGCTACATATTTAGTTATTATACAGGCTATACAGTACATAACATCACATGTTTTATGTAACTAAAGTGTTTAATTATGTGGGCTACAGAAAATAATTAAGTTATAGACTATATTTATATGAAAAGCGTGTATACTTACATATTGTTAAAATGATTCAAATGCAGTAACCATCTGCATATGTGTTTGGGAAAAAAAGGCTTTGATTTTGCCACCCCATTTGATTTCTTTGCCACCCTCATGCCACCCTAAGAAAATTTCTCTTGATCCGCCCCTGCCCCCAAACAAATAAATACTGCAAGGAATACATGTGGCTCTTAGTGGATCCTATTTGTATAATATTGGGTTATGTATTTTATAAGTAAAGAGTTGTACTAACTGCGTGCGACCACTAGATGACATTGTTTTTTTAATATTTACTGAAGCCTTGTTTTGGCTGCATGTCAATAAAATACATTTTCAGGACAAAGCTGGAACTAAAACTTTGTTAACATGTTATTGCTGTGCATCAAATCATCAGAAAATCATTCACTATAAATCATTTAATCTTTTTAAAATGCCCTAAACATGGCAAAATAAGGTCGTTTCACCTCAAATTGTACTGTAATTTTGGATAAAACACATAATTCCAAAATATCTGTAACACCCTAAGAATCTGTTCTATTTAAAATGTTGTCTCCTATGTCACACAAAATTACTGTCCCACAGTTTTGGTACTACCTGTTTTACTTTCATGAGCTGGTGCAAATGATTGAAATTTATTCAGAGGCAGAGAGAGTCTATTTGTCCCCGAAACACATGGCATTTTCCAGTGTCTGTAGTTGTAGAGTTAGGCATGAAGATAAAACTGAAATTGATGCCTAAAACTGGTTGAATAAAGAACTGCTGTTTATAGTTTTGAACCAACTAAGGCTTGAAGTACTAAATGCAAATTTTCAGAGCATACTGCATGAGTGACAATTTGTGAGCTGTCCTTGAAAAGCAAAGCACGTCCAACTTCCTCATCCTGACAGGAAGTCAAATAGATGCAGCCAAAGAGGTCAGCCTTTTATCAAGGTCTTGCTTAAATAGCATCCACGTATCCCCCCTACACTGTTATGTAATATGTTGAGCAGTAAACACACTCATTGTGCCAGTATGTAATGCCTAACCTGCTTTATTAGTCACATTAACAGGTGAGAATAAAAGACAAATACATAACCTGTGCCATTTTCAGCACAGCTATAAGGCCCAAACCACACAGACACTACCACCATTGATTTACTGTTTCAAATCAAAAACTCATGAATATGAAGCTAATTACAGAATGCAACACCATCCAGAAACCTAAGCTGCAAAGGATGAGCTGTCATTTGTCACAGCTCAGCTCGTAGACTGAAACAAAAGAGGGAAATCAGACAAGGTGGCAACTTAAAAAAGGGAAATATATTTACAAACCATAATTAAAGAGAACTTGTTTGTCAGCAGGTCAGTGGTGTACAGTAAAGCATATGCATATTTGCAGAAGCAAAAATAAGACCAGAAATCATGCCAATCATGCCAGCTAAGCTGGTCTAAGTCAAAAAGTTGGTAGCAATGTCAGGACAGGGAGCAATGGAGAGGGGAGACCGAGGAGAGGAAGCTTTTATAGCCAAGTTCACTGGGCCCTGGAGTAGCGCAAGCAGAACAAAGTACACCACAGAACACAACAGAAAATCCCAAACAGAGACCTCTAGTGCCATTGAGTTGTTACAAAGAGGTCTCTTTGTCTCTCTTATTCTTCTCTATCTCTTTGTCTCTATTACATCAAACCTCAACTGCATTTCTATGAAAATAAATAGCTACACCCAGTTTGGTAATAGAAACTGACCTCTTAACTGAATGTAACTTGCTCTGCAACCTTCCAAAAATAGTTCGTGCAGCAGGAATCTCCAAATAGATGTGTACTGTCGTATACTACAGTGTTTTTACTCATAGTCAAGATGGAATATAAATAACCTGCTAGGCTCTTTTTCTTTTGATTTCCACTTAAATCATACCAGCTAAATAAATGGCCGCAAATAAATAAATGCTTTGAAAGTTTTGAAATATAAAAGGTCGTTCACTTCTTGTTCTGTATCACCCTAAATGTCAACTGCACCTCTACCAAGATAAACAACAAAGTCATGCCCATTCCTGATAATAGCAACTGTCTTCCAAACTGACTGTTTGACTTGCTCTGCAACCCTCTAAAAATACAACAGAATTATGCTATAGGGTGCCTAGCAGAGGGTTCAGTTTAACTAGTCACGGAGTAAAACAGAAAAAAGTTCTCTCCACCCTGCTTGTGCACAGGTACTCTGACTTCCTCACAGAGTCCACAGACATGCATGTGCTAGGTTAATTAACAATCATAAATTTTCTGTAGGTGTGAAGGTGAGCATGGAGATTCTATCTGTCTCACTGAGTAACTTGCCTAGACTTGAGCATCCCCCAGCCCTGAATTGGATAAGTGGGGATGGATGGATGATCATAGGTTTCTGATCAGTTTGAAAATTCCTCTCTAGTAACCAGTGCTAGGAACATTAAGCTTTTTATTTTCACAAATTGTCAGAGAATTTGTATACCAATTTTTTAAGGAAAATATTCAGTAGTCTATTTGTCATAACACAATCATTTCTTCACCATTTGTAATAAATAATTAAAAAGTGAAAGAAAATAACTGAGCAGGAGGATATTTTAGAATGAAATAAAGTCAGGTTTCTGCAGCATGTTTCTTCTTAACTATCAGGAGCAGACACTCTAATCTGAGCTACTTAAACAAGCGCTTCATGACAGTCCACTTAAATAAAGTTAAACAGATACAATCTGTTTCTCTTGTGCTGTGAATGCAGCAACTGTCTCACTGACACGGCAAATAGCCCATTGTTAGCTGGACATCCAGTTAAGCCATTTAGCTGACACTTGTAACCAACGTTAGTCGCAGTGAGAGGAAGGGCTGGGTGGAATTTTATTTCTTAGATTACCGGAATTCAAAGCCACGAACCTGAAAGTAAAAATCAGAAAGAAAATCCAGATAAAAATCCAGAAGTAAGCGAAGCAGAGAATGTTTCCTTAGACCATGAGAAAACATGTTCTCAATCAAGACAAAACCTCTGTTTTTAAATTGGTATGTGGAATCTGCTGACAATGACCTGTCTTGACAAGTCCAAATTACACAACAGCACCATAAATAGAAAGCTCCTGTTTTGATGCAGATCTTACATTGCTTGTTGCTTTTTTTTTCTTTTTTTCTTCTTTTTTTATATGACTTACCAGATTACCAAGCACAATAACCCAATGAATGATGCACTGATAGTATTGTTCTTATTGTTATATAATAATGTATAATCACACTTTAAGAATAGCCACACATATTCTGTCTTTTATATCATTTAGGAAAACATCAAATGCCATTGGCCCTCATGCGCCTCTGTTTGGATGATGTTAAACTAGATTTTAACTTACTGATAGAGGTTTTGGGTAGATAGGCAAATCATTTTCATCGCCACCATAAACAAATATGCCTGAAGTATTTTCTTTATTTATGTCACTTGTTTGATTTTTCTCTACATTCCTCAGATATCACAAACTATTTTTGCAGTTGTAGCTGTCATATTTCATCATGTGACGGTAGTCTACAAATCGAAAGTTATTCCAGGTTAGATTTGTGTAGTAGTCAAAACACTTTTTTGAAGTTCATGTTCTTTTTCCATTTTTGCCATTGTGATTATTTTGATTACTACGATAAAGAGTTTTACATGGATAATGATGCCTGTAGATACAAATTCGACATTTCCTTACCAATTTCCCTACTGAAGGTGGATGTTTCTGTCTGGCACAAGTCATATATCATATTGACAGTAAGCTAATAACCATACAATCACACGGAGGTCAGTAAGCCAGAGTTGTGACCTAGGTTACAGTGAGAGGACACTGTAGTCTGCTTCTTCCTCTTTATAAGGGTTTGACATATCCTGTTATTCAGACAAATCACCAGCTCCCAAAGAGAGTCAAAACATGCTGATACGACTCTGGATATCCTTCAGTGCCCACAGGACACAGGGATGTCTTTCAGCCAGGAAATTTGGACTGCGGTCCTGCAGGGAGTGGTGAAAGTAGGTCTGAATAAAGATGTGTGTCAGTGTACAAAACCTGCACCTTGACCTTCAGTGTTACTGATAAAGTACATGAGGACATCCGATCCACTGTTTGGCAGCTATGAAAGAACCATCGACAGCTTTGATTGGCTAGATTCACTCTAAATTTTATAGTCAGAAAAAATGAACACTTTGACTTATTTATCAATATCAGAGTTTGAAACCTGCTTGGTTGGCATTGTTTAATATTGATAAAACCTTGTAATGGTTTGACTGGAAATGCCTTTACTGGCACAACATTAATATTTTATTATTAAGCAATGTATATGTGATAATACCCAAATAACTCTGTATCTGTTCTTTTGTATGCTTTTTTACAGTTATGGTTATATAACCACTTGACAGCTCCATTCACTTGTATTTGGAAGTCAATTAATGTGCTTAAAATGACAATACATAATAAACATAGATATACATAACTACTAGTATTATTAGCAGTGCTAATTTTTAAAATCTGTTTTTAGATTTTGGATTTCTATAGTTATTACAAGAGTATTGTTATCAAAAAATCACTCTGACTCCAATAACTGGGTAATGAATAAAGGTTGAAAATGTAAACATATTGAGTGAAAAATACTTTTTAAATCTATATTTTCAAATGTGGTTCTTTTATTGGTTTGTACAGTGACTCAGTTGATTTTCTATACTAGGCTGGAGCCATCTTTCCTTTGAATACAAACATACATGTTTGACTTTGAAAGTCCTTCGGAATGACTCAAACATACAAGAGGATAGAGGGATGTTTTTATCTAAAGTGCCTTTTACTATCATGAATACATCTTATTTATTATGAGTGAAGGTTATGTGATATAAAATGTATTGTGAGTGGAAGGTCAATAGCTTATGAAAGCCTTCATGATAAACAGATGTGTTATTTCAGTCTTGATATATGCATCTCCTACACATAAACTCAGAAGGTTCCTGGGAAAGTGATTTAAGTTCTTTTTTCTTTCTTTTTTTCTGATCAGCTGGTTTCGTCCTTCTGAGCTTCTTCATCAGCCTTCACCCTTGAGGCAAGTAAGCACATTGAGTATAATGAAACCTGTGTAATGCCACCTCAGGCCACTGTCTTAAATCTTTCAGTGGATTCTTCTCTGACGACTAGTAGGAATGACAACAAAGATGTGAAGGGTGATGCCAGTACATCAAAAGAGTGTCTGTCTCTGTAACAAATTCTTTGTTCTCTGAAATTCTTTGATATGACTTACCCACCAGTGTCTCATAATGAGTCCATGACGATGCCAGCCCAACAGCCACTGTGCTTCTGCTAAGTCTTCAGAGAACTGGCCACTTGCCATGCTCTGCCACCACCAGGTGCTGGAAAAACCTCCAGTGGGGTTCCATGCCCCTCATTAAGCCCTATCAAGCCCCAATTTCAGCCACCACAGGATTTTCACCACCATAGCTGTCCACCTGTTCTGCCTCTCCATCATTAGCCACCACCTCAGCACCTTGGCCACCTGAGCCATCCTCCTGCTAAGCCTTCAGAGAGATTCCACCTTCACCATCACTGGGCTTTTCTGTGGCCGTCAGAATTGTTCCACCTTATCCATCAGCCACCTAAGTGTTGCCTTCTTTGTCATTGCTCTTCTGTTCTGTTCTGTTCTGTCCCCAGTGCTCGCTGCCTTTTTTTTAACACGAAATCGGTCTCCCTGTCCTACTCCAGAAAATCTTGCAATTTCTAACATCAGCTGTGACAGTGAGTCTTGCAATGTGTGCATTTCCAGAGCACCACTAGGGCACTTTGGCAGGTATTTACATGTCTGTAGACCAATTTAGTCAACATGATTACATCATACCTGTGCAAGATATAGTTATGAAACCTTATTGCACTGGCAAATTAAATGAAGGCCAAGTCTGATGATATTGATGTAGTTGCCAGTGTGAGTCCATTGGACCTACTCTAGTTTTCTTTCAGATGTCCTTTTACTGGGAAACGAGGCTTTTTTTTCCTCCCAAAAAACTGTAACTGATAAACTCACAGTTGTGCAATAGGAACAAGCCTGAACATGGGGTTGACAAGCCAGAGAGACAGTAAGCTTTCACATCCATAAGCCAGCAGACATGTTTCTGTCAAACTGAAAATTATTCTGTGCAGCTACAGTATGAAGACATTACATGAAAAGGCCAAGGCCACTCAATAAGACAGCCAAAGAGGGGATGTTTACAAACTGGGAAACAGCTTTCATACGTCAGCTGGACAGCAAAGTTTCTGCTTTTAATCTAATTGGGACAAAATGCTGTTTGTGTACACAGTAGGGATAATGTTTGTCAGTATCACTACACGTTATTCAATCCAATATTTAGTCCATTTGGCATATCAGTCATGACATTAAAGTCTTTGATACTTTTCCACAGAACTATATTTTTATTTTTAAGTCGAAACTTATAATTAAGTCTATGTCTATGATCATATTAAATATTGTTTCTTAGTATTTTAATTTTTAACTAAATGAAATGACTTTTATATGGAACTTTTTTGTGGCCAGTGATGTGGATTAAGAAGAGCTACAACAGAATTGCTTGTATCATGATGAAATGTCAGTTAGTGCGGTTAATAATAACAAATTTCCAAGAATATAAAATATTGAGGGATTCATATTTATGCCAATAACCCAGAAATGTGTGTCATACACAAACAAGAGACACACAAGATGCTCTTTCAGTGCAAAGGGCAGCGCCTGTCATACAGGGAAGGCAATGTGGATCATGCTGTTTTACAGTGAGATAGCATTATATATTAAGGTAGCACATTTTTGGATTTAGATAAAAACACATTCACATAACTATATCGTAGTTCAATACATTTGTAGTAAAACTCTGTCACCTCTGTGAATAAAGCAGTAACATTTTTATAGCAATAGTTTTTAATCCTTTTTCCACACGAGGTTCTCATAAACTGAAGTGAAAATTTATCATTAAGAAAAATCAGATAATAAAACAACTGACCTTAATAAGAACATTATTGAGCCTGTGATCAGAGCTGTGGCTCCTGCTATAGCTATTGTGCTGGCTAATGGCTGTAACATTAACTAGTGCTGTAAAAGGCTGGCTATACTTGGAGCAGGTATAGCAATCACTCAGCAAAAAAACATTAAAGCCACTCACAGGTTCAGATGAATGACACTGTTTATTTCATTGCATTAGATTATGTAATGCTTTGCTGGATAACCTTGAATTATGCTGGTTTGACTTTTCCATCTAAAGCAGGAGTGGACCATTAACTTTCCCAAGTGGGCACAGCTTATTGTTGCCACAATAGTTCCGGTTTCTCATGCCGCTCCTTGGGAAAATTAATCATCCACTGCTGATCTAAACAATGCTGAAGTCCAGGTACATCACTCTATGACAAAGGCACTCCCCAGTGGCAGCAGCCTCCTCCAGCAGGATATCAAGCATCTGTGGGATACTCTGGAACAAGCCAAAGACCTGCCATACTGCTACAACATTGAGATACCAGGCACCACAGGACAATACAAATGTGTAAACCAAGGCAGACCTACACAGTATTATGACTGTGGTTTTAAATTCATGATGGGTAGGTTAACCTGGTCCAGACACTTTTGTAACGATACTTCAGGCAAGATTTGGACCTTACTACTTGTGATAGATATGACAGTTGTGTTATTGTTAAGTCCCATTAAATGTCTTTTTTTTTTTTTTTTGGGGCGCCCATTTGGCTATAGCGAGTACAACCAGCCAGAAGCTGGTTGCAGTCTATAAGCAGTGCTTGGTCCTGCTTCATGTTATATATATGTGCTTATTTGCCTATGGAAAAGTCAGGGTTCAAGTGAACCTCTGATTCATCCTCCGGTAACATGATGATTTTAACGTTCCATCAAAGTCCATCAATACATAATTTTCTTAACTGTTATCCAGTTCAAAGTTGCAGGGGCTAGAGCTAATCCCAACAAATATAGGAGTATATACTAAAGGTACTGTATTTTTATGTGCTACTCTATAACTTCCACACTTTTACACGCATTTTCTTAATGGGCTTTTCCTTTTGCCAGGCAAACATGGTAAATAGGAATGCAGTCTTAGTGGTTTAGTGGAACTATTGTAGGTACCTATGCTGATATGCTTGCCTGAAGTCTGCCAAAAAGCAAGCATTGCATAGCCCAGCACCTATATATAGATAGAATGCAGAGTTGTAGTTGAAGAGGGCTTTGATGGAAAGGGAATGATAATAGAGCTCATGAGTATTAGAAAGAATCACAGACGAGGGATTCAGTGGACAGTTTTCATTATATTTAACACTGTATACTTTCACCACCAAGTATTTTGCTTTTTTCTGACTTCACTGTTTTTCTATGACAAGGGCTAAGCTACTGTGTCTGTGTGTGGTTTGCCAGCCACACAATGGCAGAGAGGAAAGCTCTCCAGAGGGTCATCACCACTGTCTATAACGTCACTGAATGGCTTCTCCTGTCCCTGGAAGATCTTTACATTTCCTGCTGCCTTAAAAATGCCCAGAGCATCCTGAAAGATCCATCCTACCCTAGACACTTCCTGTTTGAACTGTTGCTCTTAGGCACATGTGTCAGGTTTTAAAAGTATGCATCATCCAAAAGATGCTTTTATTGTTAAAAGAATGAACTGTGCTAGTATGCCCACAGAATGTTACATGTCTTTTATGTATGGTATACATACATGCATGTATGCAGTTTAAGACATTTAAGCCTTTATCGGACCTTTGCACTAATAGGATTGCATCCAATTTTGATTCAATTATGATTTTGATGTGTAATGACAATAAAGATTTCATCATCATCATCATCATCATTATTATTGCTAAAGGACTAACAATAGCACAAATGCAAGTATGAGTAGCTTACAGACCACTTGTTTCACACGTCTGAATTTTCCCTATAGTGACAGTACAAAACTCTAGTATATAGACAATATTCTTCGAAGCTCTACATAGGATCATCTAGTCCCTTTACTTGGCTAAATAATGGTCATATTAACTGACTGAACCACTTGGTGGTACAAACTAGTTACATGAAAGTACAGCTAGGCCCATGTTAAGCTTCAGTTGTTATCTCTTCAACACAGTACATGTTTTGAAGTCATAGCAAGTGTTTCTTCGCATTTTCTTATTTTCTGACATGTTTGTACATAGGAATATACAAAGAGCATCTATAATTTAACTGAGATTTGCTTTTTGTTTTAAATAAATATATATTCATAAGCGTTCCGAGCGTTTAAAAGTCATCTCTATAATGTTTCACCGCTGTATGGCACCAATCACCCTCCCATACTCAGAGGGGGCGTTCCCGTTTGTGTCAGCTTTCGGGTCAGTCAGCAGCGGTCTCCGTGTGCAGGCACTGCTGAACGGGGATAGACGCTACTGCTCGACCGGGCTGATACCACCCGAGATGTTCCTCCTCGAAAAGCCGAGCTTTTAAAACCGATTTTTTAAGTAGGGGTTAGAAGTAAGGGTGGCGAGTCCAGCTCTCGGTGACCGGCTGCAAGAGACAGATGAGTCTGCGGTGTCTCCGCTTGTAGTGAGCTCTGTCTTTGTTTGGCTGTGGTGTCTCTTCTTCAGCTCCGATATGGACCATTTAGAGAAGGAGCACAGGTCCGACGACGAGGCTGATTATGAAGACGAGGAGGTGGACCCCAGAATCCAGGTGATTAACCTTTACTTTTAAAGCGTTAAGCGTGTTTTATTAATCGGTAAGGGTTCGTTGTTTTCCAGACAGCAGTATGTCTGTCTCCAAACCGCTGTAGCAGCTAACAGCGAAGTCCTAGCATGATTCAGCCCCTGGATTTTCTTAGTAATTTAATTTTTGTCTTAGTCTTTGTCTTCTCAGTTTGCTTTCTATATACATATAAAATAATCCCCACAGCTATGAAAGACTGCTGCTGGTTGTGTGCAGGTTGTAGCAGCTCCACTAATACTGGATGAAAGTATTATGTTCAAAAAGCTAGTCCAGTTAATTTACAGGCAAGTCAAAATTTAAATGGTAAAAGCCAGTAATATGAGTAAAAATGTACTTTGGCAATTTAATACCAGACTTTAAAAGTCATTTAATAAATGGCCTGTATTTGTATAGCGCTTTACTAGTCCCTAAGGACCCCAAAGCGCTTTACACACCCAGTCATCCACCCACTGGTGATGGCAAGCTACATTGTAGCCACAGCCACCCTGGGGCGCACTGACAGAGGCCAGCCTGCCGGACACTGGCGCCACCGGACCCTCTGACCACCACCAGTAGGCAACAGGTGAAGTGTCTTGCCCAAGAACACAACAACCGAGACTGTCCAAGCCGGGGCTCGAACCGGCAACCTTTCGATTACAAGGCGAACTCCCAACTGGCCACGATCGCTCAAGAGTTGTTTAGTCTAGGAAAAAGTAAACCTAAAAAAATTAAATGAATAATGATTAAATAAATGTTTGCTTGGTCAGTCCAAACTTTCTAAAAAAAAAAAATGCAATTTACCAAAGAACCTAGACTTGTGTGGTAATAAAATTATGACTCTCCTGTTTGGTTTAGTTTTGTATTGGGAAACTTACATTAGGCTTTGAATAAAGTTGCCACTGTTACGCTTTCCTTGGTCTTTCATTGCGTATTCCTGGAGTCCACCAGCATTTGCAACCACAGTTCTTTTCATTATTCAGGCTAAACGTAATTGAGTGGCTCTCAGTGTTATTGTGCAGCACTATCCTCATGTGTCCTCTAGTATTCGCTTGTGTTTGGGTTTATTTGTCGTAGATAAAGGTCTCGGCTTTCACGGGATAACATACAAACACCAGCATGAAAAAGTTTCTGATGTTGCCTCCTGTAGGGGCCATAGTTAGTGTTTTCTTTACAGTGATTTTTCTTTGAGTCCTGCAAGAAATACAGATTTCTTAATTTGTATCTCCAAATACCCAAATTTCTGGAATCAGAATTTGAATTTCAGGAAGACATTTGATATCAGTGGACCATTGACCGTTTAACATACTGCACTCTTTTCTGCACCTTTTATGAGGGAAAATATATTTAGTGTAATGTACAATTCACAGTTCCAGTGGTTTTATTTATTTTTTTAAAAAGTACATTAACATTTTAAAAGCCATAGTTTACATTCCCTTCTTCCCCATGTTCACATAATTCTTTCCAGATGTTGCTAGTTTTTCTCTTCCATAGTTTTAGGTGTTGTGTTACATTATTATCTCCTCCTCCTTTTTGCTTCATCACTTTGTCCTCATCTCTCTTCCAGGGGGAGCTGGAGAAACTCAACCAGTCCACTGTCGACATCAACAGATGTGAGACGGAGCTTGAGGTCAGTTATTTGGTGCACACAGTGTTGTGTGCATTGCATGTGCTTGTGTTTTTCCTTTCAGCGTAGTGGAGTTATGTTAGCTTTTGAATGATCAAGCAAATAATCATGCTTATATGACCCCCGTCAGTAATAAATACTTAACATCTACTTCATCTGCTCTTACAAAGTCATCACTCAAAGAGATCAAGTTTTGTTTTGAAGGCTTCAGAATATAGATACAATTGGACCTTTCCTTTTTGAAGGCCAAATTTCATATAATGTTCAGATTTTATTCCATGTCAGCAGGTTTCTGCCTACAAACTAACTTGTTACTTTTTTGTGTGAGACACTAACTTGTTGTGTTATATTACAATAAACTCATTTAAGCCTTAAAACCTTTTTGCTGACAGCTGTATTCAAATCAATTTACAACGATCCAAAAAAAAAAAAAAAAAAAAGCATGCAAGCTTCAAAGTCTTGGCAAACCACCTCCATATAAAACAGTTTGAGTGTTGTGGAGCTATAAGCCCATGATGACCAAAACAGAAGGAATGTGCTGCAGAGACACGACTCTCACTTGGGCCATCAAAAACCATTTAACTTGGTGAACTGATCTTTGATCCCATTAAAGCACAGTAGCAGCTGATGGCTTGCATTTATATAGGTCAGCAACATTGTGTGCATTTTTATGGGGCTGAAAGTCCAAATCTGTGTTGCTCTGCAGAAGTTGACAGTTCTTCATGGGGTTAATCGGGGCACTCGGAGGTTAAGCTGAACAGGAGTGCATGACTTTGCACCTTCTCAGGGTTTGTTTTAAACAAGAGGTCTGTATTATTATGCAGCACAGAATATAATTTTTCAAATAAGACAAGAACATTTTTTGCACACCAGTGCAGCTTATGACGCTCCACTGGTAAATATAAGCAACAATAATACGAAACTTAAATTATCCATTCACCCCAACTGTGCACACTCGACTTCAGAACTTCCCAAAGAAATCCATCCTTTTGTTTATGTCAACAGCGGGGACACTGTCTTCTTATTTGAATAAAGGTTTCTGTTGTTGTCACACTGAGCAGTGTGGTATCATACTGCTTTTGTTTTGCCTAAAGAGGCTTTTGATTTCAAGTGTTTATGCTGCTGATGAGTAAAATAAAGAGGCTGGAGTAGTACCGATCCCACTGTTGTGAAAAAGAAAATGTATCTTCAGAGCAGTGACGCAAAAGATATTTAATTTAGCAGATAACCACAAGTTGCTGACACACCGCCTTAAGCACGAATGTATTGAAGTTGAAGTGCGTCACAGTGTCAGCATCCGAGCCCTGAGAGGGAGGACAGACACTCTGCACCTCAGTCTGCATCAACATCAGTAAAATCTCAGAGACGGCACAATATAGAGGAAAGGACAGAGCAAAGAAAAACAAAAGGAGTATGTGGGCAAATGTCTGCCAAATTTCCTTCCAATAAAAGCAGATTCTTTTTTTTTCTTTTTTTGTTGTTGTTGCCTAAAGCCTTTGTTAAGTGCCATCTCAAAATAAGTACTTCTTTGACACTTTTAATTTATATCAATTCAGTTTTATTTAGATGGCTCTAAATCATATCAACAGTCACTTCAGGATGCTTTATACTGTAAGGTAAAAACCCTACAGTATTAGAGAAAACCCCAACATCAGATGATCTCCTATGAGCAAGCACTAGCTGACAGTTGGAAGGAAAAACTCCCTTTAATAGGAAGAAGTCTTTAACAGAACCAGGCTCAGAGATGGGCAGCAATCTGTCCTGACCAGTTGGGTGTTGGGGGGAAAGAGAAGAGAAAACGGAGAGTAGGGAGACAACAAAAGACAGCCTATGGGAGAGAGACACAATTTAATGACATGCCTCATGTAAACACCAGGGGAGGGAAAAGAGATGAATGGAGAAGAAATGCTTAGTGTGTCACAGAAAATCCCCCAGCAGTGTGAGCAGCTGGATCAGGGTCACATGACTTTCTAATCATTATTAGAAAGGAAAGTCTAACTTTAAAAGTAAAGAGGGTTTCTGTCTTCTGAATCCAAACTGGGAGCTGTTTCCACAGAAGTGATTTCATGTTTACTAAGTAACACATTAGTTGGAAATGAAACAATGACTGCTTAGGGTTTTGTAAGCCACATCTAAGAAATTATATGGAAACTGCACTTCTTTTGATTGACAGACAAGGACAAAAAGACTGTTGATTTATTTCCTCAAACTTAAGTCAGTACTTTATCCTCATGTTCTGGGGGTCAGAGTCAAAACATATATACCATATGTTGATAACTCATATTTTGTATCCCTCTTTCATATTTCTGGCATAGTTAATTGCTGACAACTTGATTAACAGAATTTAAAAATAATACAGATAATCCTGAATTTAGTTAAATTTCTTTCTTTAAGGATAAAGAATCGCCGATTCTTGTATCTCAGTTAAAAAGCTTTCAGTAAGTTTTTGAATGTTGTTGGTTAGAGAAAACGTTTCCAACTCTTTTGGAAAATATTGAAAATGTTAATCCTGTGAAGGAATTAAGTGAAAGGCAGGATGTCTTATGAAAGTCAAGAGGATTCATCTTCTGGGGAATGCTTATGTCTGAATAATTGCTTGACAGTTTATTGATGTTCAGGCATTTTAGTTTAAGCCAAAGTGACCCCATCGATTGAGCAACAGAGTTTTCTCAATACACTATCAATGCACCAGTCACTGCCAGTTGATGTGGAAGAAGTGGGCAGTGTTGAGTGATTAGAAGATCAGTGGCAGGTGGAGTAGAAGGGCATTTTTAAGAGTGGCAGTGTGGAAGAAAAGACTGGACGAGGAGTAAAACCTAGTTTGACACAACAGCCATGGGCTAAAAATCTAACTACAGGGTGAAAGGGAGGACTGACTGACTGTCAGTAAGACTGGAAAGCAGAATACAGTCAAAGTCAACTTTAGGTTCAGACATGAGTGAAAGCAAACTGCACTTAGTGTTGGGTTTCTGCTTCCTGTGCAGATCTGACACCTCAGACTGCTTCAAAATAGGCCCTCACAACCTCATGGCCTGTGAGTAATCTAACATGAGAGATTGCATCCTTGTTGAACCAGTACACTCAATACACTTTCCTCAATATTGAAAAGCATATTGACAATTACCTTCCAGGGACCTCTAATACCCGAAAATGTTAAAAGAAATCTAAAGTCGATCATAACTTGTAGTAAATCTTATGTACTGTTATTGACCACATAAGTTCAGCGCACAACAAAACAAGAACTGTCGCACCAAAATGCTGTTTGGTGAGAACATCTGTCTTTTAGCCACATCCAATGTCCATGGAATTTTCTAAAAAGTGTGGAGAGCCAAACAAGCATTGTGCACTCTGAATGGTAACTAGAAACTTGCTTTTTGTTCTTTGACCTTAAATGTATATATATTAAATTACTTACCTTTTCTGTTACGCACAGTATTTAAGCGAACAAGAACATCTTGTTTATTTTCAATATGTTTACATTAAATTAACAGTTATTACCCATGCACTATGACACCAGAGCCTGAATTTAACACAGTTGTCATATAAAATAATTTATCATGGATGTGATTCTGTTTGGTTTGAAAACAAGGAAGTGTTTAAAGTTATGAGGATTTGAACAGTTTCTTTTCTGTAGTTTGTTTACTGAATGTTTTTGTTTTTACTTCCTGGATTTTTTTTTTTTTTTTTTTTGCTGTTGTGCTTTGAAGGTTTGTCTAATGCAAATTAGATGACTGTGATGAAACTGTAGAGATAAATGTCTGAGAAGTTCCCCTTGTTTGCATACAAGTGGACAAACAAGGCTCTCTAAGACTAAACAAAAAGGTCACTTCTTTTCAGTTAGAAAAGTGTATCGGATGAGATTTTCATGGACTCTGTTCATCAGATTGGCTTTAGTTTGTTTTTCAGTTTCAAGAAAAATGTGTCGGCTCTATCTGGAACATGGTGTGAACACGTTATCCAGATTAAATTATGTTTAATGCTTGATAGTCAGTGTTTTCTTTGCATTTTTTAAACACCCTTTTTTGTTTGTTTTTCTCTTGAAATTCTTGGGTTTTCAAGGTGCTTTAATGGCTTGGCAGTGACTTACAAGAGAGGTAACAATAGGGCAAGCTTCATTTCCTTAAACAGCAATTTATAAGCTGTGAGGTTAATAAAGGTTAGGGGTTAAGAGCTACACCCTTTAGAAGGAAATGACAAATAAAGATGGCAGCGTGTGTAATTACTAATGCCGAGGCTTCTTCCTTCTCCCCAAAGGAAAATCGCCACAAATTAAATTGCCAGAAATAACAGGAATATGCATAAACAACTATGACATAGACTCATTGCCTTCCCTGTATGGTGATCAATCATTAAAACGTGGTTGTTCAGCAAAGACCCGTTTTGAACTGTTTTTTTTTTTCTTTTTAAATACAATATTAAAAAAGAAACGCACACATTTTGACGTTTTTAAGATGGCTGATTTACTTGACAAGAGGGATATTTAGGTAAGTAGGGGAGTCTGGTACAAATGGTACAAGATTTTATCCTTTGACAGTGTTTAAGCACAGGATTGATTTTTGCTTCTAAAGAAGCACTAGAGTTGTATTTATCAGTTTTTGCAACCACCTGTCCCTAGTTTGTTTTGACTTAAATTGCTAAGGATTTTTTTTTTCTTTTGATCAGGATGCAAGACAGAAGTTCCGCTCTGTTCTGGTGGAGGCTACAGTGAAGCTGGATGAACTGATGAAGAAGATCGGCAAGGCAATAGAGGAGTCCAAACCTTATTGGGAGGCTCGCAGACTGGCCCGACAGGTCAGTGAGCAATGGAGGATGGAGTAAACATTCTAAACTGTCTTTGAGCACAGTTGGGCAACTCAGACTAATCCGTTGAGTTCAAGTCAAGCCTTAGGTGTGGTTAAAGCAAGCCTTGAGTATCGACTTGGTTCAAAGCCAATTGCAAGGCTATTAGGTTTTAGCAGTGGCCAATAAAACAGGATTGCATCCTGTGATTTTTTTTTTTTTTTTTTTTTTTTTTTTTTCCTTCCTGGCTTTTACACAGCTAGTCCATACAGATGTACACATATACAGAATGTTTAGTTATGCATGACCTGCTGGTTGTTTTTTCTTTTGGGGGCCATGTCACTTGATATACATTTGCTTTGAAAAGCAGGTTGAATCTCAGCAAGTTTCCTATCAGCAACCATTGATGTATAAAATAGAAAGACCTGGTCAGGCCCCAGAAAGCTATTAATTAGTTTGAATTTGAAATAAGCACTGAGTAAGTCGGAGTGAAAAACATTGTTCCATTGTTCACTGGTGTTCAAGCCTAAATGTGTGCACCAGTATTTATCTTTTTGCCCTATCTTTTCCTGCCTTTTTTAATGGTTTCATCTTCAGTACTCTTAAAGTGACACCTGGTAATTGCATTCCTTTGTGTAGCTGTCTGGTCTTTGTTTTAATGTGTTTAAAGAGATAAAAAGGGAGATGAGGGTGACATACAGACTAATTTCAGACTACAGTTTCAGTTCCCCTTAGCCTTAGCCTCAGTAAAATGTGTGTATTTGTGATGTGTAAATAAAGGGGAAGAAACCACCTACACATCTTGATAAGAGCCCATACAGCTGTAAGTGCACATTTAGGCAGCAGTGAGACTCAAAAGACTTTATTGTGCAGTTTTATAGAATTCTACTTAAGACGCAGGTCGTACTGTCATTCTGTCAGTATTTATCTGTTCACATATCTGTAGATATGTGTTTAAAGATTAACTTTTCACGGTGTGGTGAAATTTTGGCAATTTTGAAAGAGCTTCTGTAAAGTGACACTGTAGCAGGACTTCCCATTTTTTAGCTTTATGACCTTAAACTAGGTTCTCTGAGAGCTGAGAGCGCTTCTGCTACTATTATGACAAAGGTCATATGGAAAAGTTTGTGGCCAAAAATATCAATTCCTAGAAGAGTTTAGTAACATCCAGATGTGCTGCAAAGACTCAAATATACTGCGGATTAGGTTAATCCAGGGGTGGGCAATCTCAGTCCACGAGGGCCGGTGTCCCTGCAGGTTTTAGATGTGTCCTTGAACCAACACAGCTGATTTAAATGGCTAAATTAGCTCCTCAACATGTCCTGAAGTTCTCCAGAGGCCTGGTAACGAACTAATCATGTGATTCAGGTGTGTTGACCCAAGGTGAGATCTAAAACCTGCAGGGACACCGGCCCTCGTGGACCGAGATTGCCCACCCCTGGGTTAATCGATGATTTCATGTGAAATTTTCTGTAGAAATGGCTTGCAGTTTCTTGTTAACATTAATGCAATCTAAGGTACCAAGGTCATCATGTGTTTCATTTACCAATTCCTCTGTCAGTTACTCATTTTAAAACTTTTTTGCAAGGAAAAAGTGCATGTTGCTATTAAGAATAAATGCACAAACACGAAAGTAAAGTATGAGATAAATATGTCAGGTATTTGTACAGAAGTGTCTCCTCTGGCAGTCTTGCCAATTTTGGTCCTTGGGGGAACTGAGATGAGACTGCCCCGCACGTGATCGTTCTAGTTCCCTTTTACCTGTCCGCTCACCTGCTAGCATAGTTTTACTTTGGTCTTCTCTGCTTGTTTACTTTCACTTTTAATTGTGCATGAGCAAAAGAATGGATATCAAAAGGCTAAATTCACAATGAGCGCTTTTCTTGTGTCCCTAGAAAGGTCACATGTTGTTGAGAGTAGAATTTAAAAAGCTGAGGCCGCTTAGGTGGTTATTCAGGAATGAAAAGTGACAGGGAAGAGAATCTAAAATGCAGAAGATCGAGAGTGATGCAGGGTTTGTGCTTTCCTCTAGAGGGAAAAAAATACTTCAATTTTTATCCACTCTTCCTCCTTTATTATGCTGTAAGAGAGACTATCGGAGAAGTTCTGTAAGAATACACTCAGCGAGACCACACCACTCTTTCTGCTTGGTCAGCCAGCCGATGATAACTCGATACTGGCCTGACAAAAATAATCGGTTCAAGTTTGTGAGGGGGTTTTAGTTTGGCTCGTGACTTGCTAAAGATGACCCAGTTGTGGGATGCTTGGTGAGAGAAACTGTCCTCTAACTTGAACAAAGAAAAGTAGCCTTTACTTTTTGAAGCATCTTCTGTTCTGTTCTGAGGAAAACATGTTTCAAAGTGACTGATCTGGACTGCTGTCCTCATTAAGATAGTGGGTCACCCAAATTTTATTTAGTGGCGGCACAAGGCTGTATAACTGGAGTGCGTTTTTGTTGTTGTTGTTTTGTTTTACCCAAATCTAAGGCAACTGTTTTCTTCCCCCATGTAGCAAGCACATGAAGAAGAAAGAGATCGGCCATAAATGCCTCCTGCTTGGGTTAAAGCAATTTGCACTTTACTGTTTTCCAATTTTCTCTCAATTAAGTCATGACATTAATGTTCTTCTTCTAAATGGCTTTAATTATCAGATTTTCGCTTGCCAACTTAATTTAATTGAACAGTGTGACTATGTCTGTATATGGATAGCAGTGTACAGTTCCTGTTATTTGATTGTTTACATTTTTTATTAACACACTGTGCTCACGCTTCTCTAAATGTGTTTGTGGTTGGAACATATTGTTCAAGGGGGGCTTGAAATGCTAATTTATCTCAACAATCCAGGTTTTCTCAGCAGGTCTGATGTTAGAAAACGGTGACTTTGAAATCTCAGCCAGCTTGTCTAAGCTCAGTGTGGCTGAATCCACTGCCATAAACATTTTCTGGCTGTTATAGCAAAGTGTGCTTGCTTTGTAAGTGCCTCCCAGGACATGTTCAGTTGTTGTTATGCTTCATATCAGCAGTAGAGGATAAACATTTTCCTCTTTCAGTAAGCCAGTTCTGGTTTTGCTCTTAGGTCTTTTCATCACATGTCACATTCGGTTCCACCCTTGTACCCTGCCTTTCTCTTTGTCTTTTGTGCTCTGTCTCGTGACTGCAGTAGAGTTTCTTACTTGCAATAATTCATTGCACTTGTCTGCACCTGAGCATATAAAGGTAAAGCTTTGCTTGCAGTGATTCTGTGAAGGAAAGCTTTGGATAAGATTTTTGGCGCGTAGCTCCACTTTGGGTGTTTGTCAGGCTTATGATAAATCTTTAATTGTTATGTGTGTGTCTGTGCACAAACGCAGTTGCCTATTTCATGCAGGTAAGACTGTGAATACATTTCATACTTCCATTAAATAGTGGGTCGCTTTAGCTGATTTAATGGACAGAACATCCTGTTGAGCTGACTGTGATTGGGGGGGGGAATAAACAAAAAAACCCTCAATTTCCCAACAAGTCTGTTCATCTTGGCTTTCTGTTCACATTAAGTCTCTCTCATAAAGTGCCACTCACCCTTGAAACCATTGAGGCCTTTAACAAGACTGTACAATCCGTCAACTGTCGACATTATAAGTACTTTCCAGTATAGACTGTGATCATAGATTTATTTTCTGAACAGATGGTGAGAAAAAAGCTGCTGGAGCCAAAATAGAAAGCGTTGAAGCCTTTTAAAAGCAGCTGCTTATTGGAAGCTGTGAACACTTTTTTTTTCTCTCCTTTCTTTTTTCTGAGGGTATCTAACCTCCCTAATGAAGCTGTCGAATCATGCAAATGGGTTCTGACACAGTTGGGCAAAACTCATGCACCATTCCCTTGATGTCATTTACTTTAATCACTTGCCAACTAAAAATATCTCAAATTAAAGAAACCTGCTGGGACTCATTGTCACTGTCCTCGCGTAGCCTTCCATCGCTCACGCTACGCCCACTTCTCAGTACAGCAGAGTGTGATGTTTGGCTTCTGCTCAGTAGTGGTTTAATGATGTAATTGGTGTTTTCAACACATCCTGCTTATATCTGTTTGAGATCCATCTTAGATACACAGCCTTGTTTCTTTAGTTGTTTCGTTGCTTTCTTTCTTTTGTAATTCTTTCTTTTCTTCTTCCTTCATTACGCCTTTTCTTGTTTATTGCATAACAAATGTATAAATTTTACTTCCTGTATTGCTGTCCTTTCCACATCTTTTGAATTCGTCCTTTCAGGGTTTTTTTCTTTCTTTCTGTTTTAACCTTTCTAGTCTTCACCCCTCTGGGCACGTTTCCTTTCAGCATTTTATTGTCATGTTGTATTTCTACTTAATGTTTCCTTCGTACACCTGATTGTTTTTGGCCTTTCTCAGCTTCCGTCTCACACTCTCTCTCTCTCTGCTTTTGTCTGTCTTCTCTTATACGATTTCTTCATCTTATTTCAGGTTTGCCCTTTCTCCGTCATCAGTGTGTACACAACATTTCTCCTGACTTACTGCTTTGTTTTCCTGTTCACAAAATAATTGTCTCTCTCTCCATCACCCTCCCACTCAGTTTGATAAGAAACAAATTGTTTGCCATATTAGATAAGTAGCACCAGCGCCCAGGGAGAAGCGGTATTGGCTGATGGGTGTGACCTTGACTGTAGATAGAAGATAAAATGGAGAACCAGAACTCAAAGTGTTAGACAATCTACATTTGCATGTAAGACATCATGCTGGCAGCCAATGATTCATGAATGAGTCATTATGCAGGAGAAAATTAAGAGTTCCCCAAGATTTGAACAATCCTTTAAAGTGTTAAGTTTGAAAAGATAAATTAAAAGCCTTTACAAATACTTCTAAGGTTGTGTCAATGTTATTTTAAAGGGTTTGAGGTAGACCCGCCCCCACAAATCAGCAAAATCGATCAACTCTTAATGTTAAGAATGCATGTGCACTAAGACAGCATCTTCGGTAGTTATTTGTTGACCCATTGACATTGTTAGTTATAATTGCAGCAGACATGATGGCTGATTGGAAATTGTTCAGTTGTATGAGTGTCTCAGAGTTCATCAGGGAAAAGTACTGCATTACTTTATAGCTATTCTGATTGCAGGCTGCAATGTTGCTGTTATATGTACTTTTACAATCTATCCAATTTTGATCAAGCAGAACTCTTTTCTTCAAGAACAGTTGTGGCAGAGAAGGTAAATATTGTATGAATCATACTTCCGACCTTCCTGTTAGAGAACAGTGTCTCCAGATGTTAACTTAAATAACATTTAGGTGCTTGTTTTTCTCTTGATCTCACTGGGAAAGGTTTGTCAGGTGGTCCAGAAAGAAAGGGGGGGAAAAAAGAAAAGTAGATGTCCGTACTTGTGACTTCAATGCTAATCTGAGAAGTGGGTCATGGCGACAAGGCTAAAAAGTTTGCAAAGTGATGGGTCAAGCTCGCATCAGTTCAAAGACGCACGTTTTTAAGTGCTGACTGTGGTGGGATGGAGTAAGGCTGATGTATGAAGTTGCTTTTTAAACATTATGAAATATGCATTGGGCCTGCTATATATTCCACTTCACCTCTCAAGACTCAGCAGGATATTGAAGTGAGCATATGCAAATATCTCACGTCATACAGCTAATACAGCATGTGAACTGGATGTCTTTGGTGTTTCTTGAACACCGGCATTTGAAGGCTTAAAGTGCTTTTTTTCGTTATTCTTTGGCAATCCCCTTTTCAATTGTGGATATTGCATTTTGAAGTCAAACCACTTGTCCTTGCTGGTTATTTTGTCTATTAATGGGGGTGAAGAGCAGCAGTGGCGCTCTCTGCGTTATGAGGGAGCATTAAAGTGGATGACTCAGTTTCTCCTCATCAGTGTGGCAACTGCAGATTCTGATTGAAACCAGCAGCCCACTCAGCCTGCTGCACCACACTGTGTGTTTGCAGGTCTGCTGATCTTGGTTAGAGAGAAAGGAGCAGTACTTTGACTGTAAATCTGAAAGACAGGAAGGCAGTTTGAGAATAAGATGGGAATGTACAGGATTTAGATAAGGGATGAAGGAAGAGAGGAGTAAATTTGCAGATAAGAGGATGCTTTCCTGTGATGTGACTGATGCACTGATTCAAGACAAGTCTGCATCCAGGTGGCAGGTGAATAATGGGAGCAAATCCAGAGGTGAAAATCTGACAAAATCTCACAGGTCTGGATTTATTCCCTAATAACTGGGCAATATAATCTCCATTGTGATGCATTCATTTTTAAAAATATGTGTCTCACTGAAAGTGTGTGATTGAAATATGTATGTCACTGAAACACACTTTGTGATGCATTACTATGACATATAAGCCATGGCCATATCATCGAGTTTTTGCCCACAGTGGATCGTCTAGATTGTCTTGGGCGTTGCTCTAATATTGTAATGTATTAGGGTGTTTACTGGTGCTGTGGGAATCTCCTCAGAGTTCATACAGATGGTCTCGGTTTGAACAGATGTCAGGACTTAACAGGCACATTGAGGGCTGTTGAGAGGATGCTGTGCTAGACTTGGAGTGGAAAATTGACTCCAGTTGAAAGAGAAGTACTGAGATTGTTTGAAGGAAGGCGGGCACAAAGGAGAGGTAGTCAGCAAGAAAGTTCACGCTTTGCTTAATGGATGTGATTTGTTTTGACTGTCTCAGCGGTGAGCGACAAAACCTGTCCGACATGTCTTCCAGTCCCATTAGCCAGATGGGGCTCGGTGAAAGACCGTGGAGGAGTGGAGGGTTGATACTGAAGGGTTGGGGTTTGCAGCCACTGATCAAATGCTTCAAGGTTGAGTGAGGTGAGGCAGTAGGGGGTCCTGCAAAATGTGTTTTGCTGAAATTAAAATGTTATGTGTGATGTACACAGATGCATTCATATGCTAATTATTTCCTCACCTCGTTGATTAAACGTCAAGTCACATCAGAGGGACACAACAAGGCAGTCTTTGTGAAACAGGGCGTACTAGAAATGTGTTGATGGGAACTTAAGAGGATGTTGTTTAATTCGTACTGCATAGCTTTCTGATATTTATTTTCTCAGGATTATTCTTACATGCTAGAGTCTGTGTCTAGAGGCATTAGGATTAGCAGTGCTGCTCCTGTTATATTTTTTTTTTCTTAAGGATTATAGTTAAGTTGTCATTTTTAATATGACACTATGTAATACCATATAACTGGCTTCAGGAAGCTTCATGGAAATCTCTTGACAAACATAATCTCCGATAGCAGTGATTTTAGCTATAATGTTATGTAATTTGAAACAAGAGGAAAAAAAAACGAGTTTAGGGCAGTGACTCATAGATGTCCCCACATTTCTTGTCAACTTATCTTCCTCCCTTCCCCTTCCTTTTTCTCTTTTTCTCTTCCTCCCTCTCTGCCTCACTGGTGTGAATTGTTTTTGGCATGCAATGCAGGCGCACACGGGATGGTGATGAGAGATGAAGTCAAATTTATGGATGGGTGGATTGAAAGATAGAGGGATTTGGGTTTTCTGGGAGAGGGGTGGGGGGCAGCAGAGGAAGCTGCTGCAAGGTCAAAGCCATCTGGTCTTGTTTTGACCACCTGGGACTGTGTGTGTGTGTGTGTGCGCGTGCGTGCATGTGCGTGTGTATGTTATTGCATAACAACTATTGCAAGCATGTCACTGAGCAGCTCTGACAGAGTTCTTTGTAGATGGGAGGATTTCCTTTTGTACTTTTGGCAATGACTCAATAGGAGCAAACAGGTGTGTTATCGTGTGTTTACATGCATTTATGTGTCTGTGCTTTTCACTAACCTTTCTACAGAAATGTAGAACAGAAATTACAGAAAAGAGAAGCAGACTTTAATTTTAATATTCATGTTACCGTACACGTTGGACTGTAATTTGTAACTTTTATTGTATGAAGAAATATAGGAAATCATTACAAGTGATTTAACTGACTTGGAAAATTTCAGTAGATAAATAGTGAATAATCTTGAGTTATGGCATCAACATGAAATACTTTTGTAAAAGAGGTATGTATACCTAATCTGACATTATCTCTGCCCCCGCAAATACCTTCCCATTAGCATAAATGGCTTGACAATCATGTAGCCTCTGGCACATCAGCAATGCCAATACCAATATAAATGACTACTTGTACCTTAACAGCATCAGCACATGACTCCTCGAGTGTCTTTATTCAAGCCTGGTTTGTAGCTGATAACTAGCTTTCTTATCTGAGCCAATTTGGAAGAGTGAAAAGATGCAGAGAGGCGTCCAAAATGCACACTAACGAGACGTTATTACTTTAGGAAGCAGCAAACACGGTGTACAGTTCACTCATGACTGAGCCCCTTAGTCACATTTTAGGCTGCTGTACTTCTGTGGGCACGCTTTCACAGAGGGATGAGACTATGCACTGCTAACATTACCTTCACTCACATAAACAGACTTAGAGTGGTCCCTCTCTTCCCTACAACATTAGACTCTTGTCACAAATGCATTACCCATCAGGCTCTCTACTTGCACAAGATGGGCTCTGCCTGTAACCCAGTAAAAATGAAAGTAGAGGTAGTGAAATTGGATGAGATTAAATACCTGGGGTCAACCATGTAAGGCAAAAGGGAGTACACAAGAGAGGTAAGTAGTAGTGAGTGCAGGCAGGGTGGAGTTTCATATTATATTCTGAATTATGTTCAAATTTAAAAGAAATCCACACTGTTTAAAAGAACAACTTTATGTAGAGAGAGTTTAAGCTATTCTTGCTTTCATCCTGTCACAGTGTGAAGTGCAGAAAGTGTTGCTTTCATCAACATGGCAACTTTTGGGGATCACTCTTTATTGCAGAAACGTATTAATTTTATTTAACTGGCAGAGGGCTTTCGCTTCGGTGGCCTCAGAATCTCATCTCTGCTTTTTGCGGATGATGTGGTTCTGTTGGTTTCATCAGGTGAAGGCCTCCAGCTCTCACTGGAACGGTTCGCAGCCGAGTGTGAAGCAGCGGGAATGAGGATCAGCACCTCCAAATCTGAGGCCATGGTTCTCAGCCGGAAAAGGGTGGAGTGCCCACTCCGGGTCGGGGATGAGTTCCTGCCCCAAGTGGAGGAGTTCAAGTATCTTGGAGTCTTGTTCGCGAGTGATGGAAGAAGGGAGCCGGAGATCGACAGACGGATTGGTGCTGCGGCTGCAGTGATGCGGACGCTGCACCGGTCCGTCGTGGTGAAGAGGGAGCTGAGTGTAAAAGCGAAGCTCTCAATTTACCGGTCGATCACGCCCCGACCCTCACCTATGGCCACGAACTGTGGGTAGTGACCGAAAAAGAACGAGATCGCGGATACAAGCGGCAGAAATGAGCTTCCTCCGAAGGGTGGCTGGCCTCTCCCTTAGAGATAGGGTGAGAAGTTCGGCCATCCGGGAGGGGCTCAGAGTAGAGCCGCTGCTCCTCCACATCGAAAGGAGCCAGCTGAGGTGTTCCGGGCATGTCCCACCGGGAGGAGGCCCCGGGGCAGACCCAGGCCACGCTGGAGAGATTATATCTCTCGGGTGGCCTGGGAACGCCTTGGTGTTCCCCCGGATAAGCTGGAGGAGGTGGCTGCGGAGAGGGAGGTCTGGGCTTCTCTGCTTAGGCTGCTGCCCCCGCGACCCGGCCTCGGATAAAGCGGATGAAGATGGATGGATGGATGGATGTATTAAAAATAAAAACTCTGGTCATAACTGTTAGCTCTGTCAGGTGGCACAAATCTGTCTAAAAAGCAAACCCTGGCTAAAACTTGTCCCTTTGAACACACGACAGCAGCCATCTATCTACCCCTGTTCATATCTGGGTTAAATTGCACGTGTCAGACCGTGAAGTGGACATCAGAGGCTTGGGCTTCCTCCCTGCTGCTGAAGTCATCTGTTCAGCCCCGAAGCTCTCACGTTTATCTAGGCCAGTCACAGTTCGTTCCCCCTCTCCTGGTATAAACAGCAACATCAGATAGATGGCTGAGGTTAGTCAGGCGTACGGAGACAGAGAGGATGTCATGTTTACAGCATTCTTGCGCTCTTCAGCCGGCATCTTTAATAGATGCCATTGTCCCAGATTGTGCTTCTCCTTTAGAGAAAATTAATTGCCAGGCTTGATGGAGCGGGACAGATAAAAATAATCAGATTTCCTGGAAAGCTGGCTGAATCAGGTCACTTTGAAAACAGATTGTGTCTCGTGCATTCCCAAACCTTTTTTCTTGGGTGGAAAACAAACTGATTTGTGGTTTGTCTGGATCTCCTCCTACATTAGTTTAGGTTCATACATCTGAGTGTTGCTCTTACAATGTTTATCATGACTGTTTTTTTGTTTTTTTTTGTTTGTTTGTTTTAAAGGCATATTCCTGCCCAAGTACAGAAACAAACACCCACAGGAGCAAATGTGTTATTTCAACAGACTTTGAAATCTGGGCATGTCTTATTTTCAGTTTCTCTGGGATGCTGTGAAGGTCAGTCTTCTAAAGCCTTTATCATGAAGGCTCATTTTACACAACTTTGTCCTTTGACAGCAGTGACTGATGATGACATTTGTCCTTTCTCTGCATCCTCTCATCCTTCCATGTTCTTCACGTGTTGGGGTTTGACTGATTTACAGATTCTCGCACACAAATGGGCTCCATCCATTTCTTTTTTTAACATCTATTTTACTTGGGTCATCTTGGTAAGATTACACTTTTGATGATCCTACATTCATCCTTTTTGCCATTATTTTCCTTGTAATCACAAGCTAACAAATCAAGTTTTCTTACTTTAAAAGGGGCTTGGATAATTGAAGCAGCTGTTAAATCAAATTGCACTTGTTTCAAACAGAGGGGCATACATGAAATCACAGATCTGTCAGAAGTCTTGCATTACTTACATGTTGGATTCCCTCTGGAGGCTTGAATCTCTGAACATTTCATAGGGCTATGTGCAGAGTGATTAAAATATGAAGTAGAAGAGCAAATGGTTGGAAGAAAGAGGAAGAGATGAGTGATGATTTTTTGCAGAGGTGCAGGATGAGGAGAGAGTAAGCATGATGTGTTGGGAAAGATGTAAAAAGAGGCAGACAGAAAGTCATAAATGTGGCTAGCAAGAGAGATTAAGTTGACTATAGGAAGTGACAGATTGGAAGAGAAAGGAAGGATAGACATTGCTGAAGATTTGGTAAAGGGTCTGATGGTGGGAGAGAGGTCGGTGGATGTAGATGGAAGGAGACAAATGGATAACGATGACAGGAAGGAGAAATGGTAGAACAATGGGGAAAAAGAGGCTGATGAAGCAAATATGATGGAGAAAGAGAAATGGGTAGAAATGCAGGAAGAATAGCCAAAGGTGCCAAAACTACCAGACCAGAATTAGAGGAATGAGACACTTCAGGTTATTTATTATTGTCATGCAGTTGTCAAAGCGTATTGTATTTCACACGCTTACACACGTCTAAAAGCAGAACGGGTCTGCTGTGGTAATCACACCTTTCAAGACTTCAATCAGCACTCAATATGACGTGTCAGTCAGAAGGAGCAGGGCATGAACTGCAGCTGTAACTAATTCAGGCCCATAGACTGCATAAAGGTTTGAAGCAACCTCTTATCTCAGTAATCAGAGGGTAGTCAGTTATAAAATGCATACATTTTATAGAAGTGAGAGCAACACTCTAATGTTCTTTTTTTTTTTAATGTTTAACTGTACTCATGTGGGTGTAACTTGCTGGTTCAGGTGCACACATGCTTTTGGCTGTGTAGCATTCAGCAGTGAGAGCATGCATATTAATGAGGGTGTTTTGTTTTTGCGTTGTTTTATCTCTTCTCCGCTTTCTGCTTCACTTTTTGCCTTTCTTCCGAGCACTCCCCTCCCTCTTTCATCCTTCTCTCTCTCTCTCGGTTCCTTATGAGTGTTGCCTTTGAACTCTGGCTCGGTGATGACAGCACTGGCGTTTTACTTGCTTGTAGTTGACATGTTGACACCGCAAAGAGAAGAAAAAACTTGGATAAAGGGAGAAAAACAGGCCTTTATTTCTGAGTTGTCACATGTTTCGTTGTTTGTTGTGTTTGAGTGTCTGAGATGTTCTTGAAAACTCAACTATTTAAAAGCATGAACACATTTCTTGCTTTGACAAGAATTTGCAGAGAAGAGGAGTCCATCGATCCCCCGTTGAAGCTGAATGATGAGAAGCTTTGGAATTTAAATTTAGTGTGTACTGAGATAGCATCTTCAGTTCCTTCTCAGCTTCAAAAATGACCTTCTGATTTAATTCTTACTGAAGCAGACCGAGCAGAGAGTAGTGCTGACAGAATGGGGAGGTGAGCGCAGGAGGTAGATGAAGATGCACGTGCCTGAAGGGTTTCTTGTGGGCAACGTGAGAACAGAGGAGGAGGTAGTGAGGGAACGTGAGAAAAGAAAAAAAAGTGGCGCTGAGAGGTGATAATCGGTGAGGAGGTGACAGATGGAGAGACAACTTTAGCATTCTTTTTCTCAAAAATGTGAAGTTTGACCATGAAATTTACAGAAACCCAGTTCTGCCATCTGTTTCGCAGTAAGTGAGCATGCAAACATCAGCTTAAAAGATGCAGTCTAAGCCAATAAACCGTCTATATGATTTCATAAATTTGCTCATTAATTGTGTCATATGGTGGAAATACATGTGTTGATGCAACTTTCAAAACATCAGTGATGTTTCTGGAATCAAATGTTGGCCTATTCCATAATTACAGTGATGCCTTTTACTAACAATCTTTTCTATGAGCTACAGATCGAGATTGTTTGGTAGAATTGGACGGACGGCTGATGTTGGCATACTAATATCGTCTGTGTGTAAATATTTTCCTTTTGTATCATTTTACCACAGTGAGCATCTTCCATTGTCCTGCCTACAAAGAGGAAGGCCAAAGATGTCTTGGCTTCCCCCTAGAATAATTACCAGGACTGTATAATCCCTTCAAAGAACCATTCGGAGCCAAGAAAAACACAGGCTTTTTACGTGTTGTTTTGTTTGTTTTCACTTTTAATATAACTGAAGACGAGCTCAAATTAATTTTAGAGCTATCATGAATAAAAAGAGAAAAAAAGGACTTCAGAGCTTTTGACCGGTTGGCGATCCCAGTAAATCCAAGCGTTATTTGCTCTCCACTTGGATTGTTACCAGCAGCAGCCAAAGCTGCAGGTTACATTTTTACCTGATGAAAAATGAAAATCAGAAAGCTCCACAAAAATTGTGTCCTTTGGTTTGTATAGATCTTTTATATCAACATATCTGTTTATAGATATCTACTTCTTTTTACCTTATGCAAGACTTGCAGATGTAATTTGCTACATTAGCAAATTGAGTTTCATAAGGATCCTTAGACACACAACAAGATCAACTTATGATGACAAGCAGAGTGGCTGCAAAAGTAGGACCTTTCTGCTCGATGAGCAAAAATGAACTGATAAATCATCTGAATATTTGAATACTGATGTCACAAGAGACGACAACGTAAGAGGCATAACTGTATGTAACTCATGGCTCTCTGTAGTCTTCAGACAGTCTCGAACACAAAGCTGACCTCATGGCAGCAACAAGGCAGAAGCTGTTTGGACTCTGCTGTCGTGGCATGTTGATGACCATCGATAATAAAATTACAGTGAGCATGTGGTGATGTCAGTGTTTGCAGACTAGAGTTTGACTGAGGAAGCAGAGGGAAGACAGATGCTGTGTTTGTGAGTTGAAAACTCTGAAAGCTAACACATTCCTCGAATTTTTCAGTGAACTTCATCATTAAGACCATTTAAAGGACACAATAAACAAATGCACATGTATATTAATTAAATAGAAGTGTGACAGTCTAGGCAAACAATCAGGTGTTTGAAGATAGTCAGCACTGTAAGACATTTTCACCTTAAGAAAAATAAAATTGTCTTGGGTATACACGACTGGCTTTGCTGACTCTCAGACTGACCTATATTTACTGTATTTCACAGAAACACACATTTCTGTCCACAACCTTTTAACCTCAACACTTGGATCATTTAGCTAACTTTATGTGCAGTCTCTTTGAGTGCTACCAAAGACTTTTACTTAAAAGATTGTTGTATCTTTCTCATCTGCAGTGTCCGAAACTTGTCTTCTTGCCAGCAGTGGGCATATCCTCTGGATACTAAATGCAGTCCAGTTGTCTTGTGTTGGAAGAACGGCTCAGCTGCAAGTTTCCAGTCATTACGAGTACAGCATTTGTTTATGTTGTACATTGTGGTTCCTGTTAAAGTAAAACAGGAAGATAAAGCGTGACTTCACAGCAGCTGTCTTGTATATACAGTCTATGGGTGGAATATAGACTTGCAACAAAGTTTGTACAGTAACTAAGTTGATACAAACTGGGTCAGTGGAAACAACAGCTGATCTTATATTCAGCAAACCATTTTCAGCTGAATGTTTTCTCTCTGAGGGATCTGTCGCTCTGCAGCGTTTTACATTTGCTTCTTCATGCTGAGCTCTTCCCATTAATCTGAGTATTTCTTTCAAAACTTCAGAAAACTTGAGAAAAAATGACAAGGTAAGCAGTGCTTCTTATTTCTGTCTCAGAGCGATGAAGGGAGCACTGCAGCACATCAATGGTGACTCATGACATTCACATTACATACTGTACTTCATATGCACACCGTGCACTTTTACACAGTTATTCAGAAACTTCTCATTCTGGATTAGTGCTGTCGGCTTGAACTTTCATATGAGAAGATTAGCTGAGTGCACACTCTAACTCAATGCGTCTACATTTTCTTTGGCAAACTTGTACTCTTTGGGTTTGTCACTTCCTTTTTCTGATGTGGTTTAAATGCAGCCAAAGAGTTTTAAATACGACGTTATTAATACTTCGTTCAGTCAACACTGTTACTCTGAGCCTAACAAAGTAACACTAATCTGGGTGTTCCAGTCATTTTCAGACTTTATTGTTTCAGGACAGACAGGTGGGACATTTATTTGAAGCATTCTAAAGTAGCAGACACAGTATTTTTTTTATTTTATTTTATTTTATTAAAATATCATAAATATCAGTGCAGCATTGAGTGACAGTGAAATTTCATACTGTGATCTGAAATTATTTTGCTTTAAGGTGGATTTAGTACCCCACAGATCATTTTGAGGTGTCTCCTTGACTTTCACCTGAGCAGTAGACAAATCCTTTATAGGTAACGAGGCCATCGTAAAGTTATACCATCAAGATACCATAAAAAAAAAATTGTCCACAGTCAGATTTATGGCCAAGAGGTCTGCATTTTGTATTTTATGTTAGCATTTCTTATGTACCCAAATGACTCAAGGATAAAAGAGTATGTCCTTCAAAAGTGTCTGAAAGTCTGCTTTCAACATTTCACCCATGAAATGTGGACTTTTCAGGCGTTCCCTTATAAAGGATTCATCTTGTGTGTTCGTCGTCTTTCTGTATCTCTCGCTGACATAGATGCAAACAGTGGGATCCTTCATGTAGCTGTTGTGTAGATAAACCAGCTGGAGAGAAATGGAGTGTTGCAGTGTCAAGGCTGCAGCAGCTCTGAGCCTTTATTGTCTCTCAGTATAACTTTTATTGGCCTGCATAGCACTGAGTTAAATGCTGCTGCTGATGTGTTCAGGCAGAGCTGACAGCAGCTGATAAGACCGGCAGAAAGCAGAGGACACAGACGGGCTTTCAGCCTCACGAGATTAGAGTCAAAATATCTCAAACTTCTGTCCATTGACACAGAAAATTATTTAGACTGTTCATACATCAGTTTTATTCACAGGTAGAGACTGATATTTCTAAATAGATTAACTCAGTATGAGTTTTATGATCTGGCTGATTTTACCGTTTTTCTTCCAATTTTAAAAATTTATTGATACTATCTTTTGCTCAGTCTTCTATAACAGTAAACTGAATATCTGTTGGTTGTTTGGTCAGCTAACTGATTTGAATGTGCTCACTTGGACTTGTGAAAACTGCATCAAAAATAGCATTTTAGACGAGAAATCCTTTTAAATAATAAAAATATGATAAGAAATTTAATCAATAATAATAATAATAATAATGATAATGATGATGATAATAATAATAATAATAATAATAATAATAATAATAATGATGATGATGATGATGATGATAATGATAATGATAATGATAATAATAATAATAATAATAATAATAATAATAATAATAATAATAACCATCCCTTCCTGCTCTGACTGTGGAATAATTTTCAAAGAATTTCCAAAAATTCTCTCAGCAGGATGCAAACAGATTGAAGGGCACTGGTAAAGATGTTCACTGCTCTGAGTTTCTGACATAACTAAACATTTACTGCTGACAGTGATAATTGATGTGGTCTCTAGTGTCCAGCTCGGCTCCTGTGTGCCTTCACCAGTCACATGAACTGATTTAATGTGACACACAGACCTTGTCAAACCACTGCGGCGTTTATCCACAAGGACCACATGTTGCACCGATTGTGGATTCACACTCAACCACACTGAACATGGCAACAGTCTTATCTTGTTTGTAACAGCAGTTTGTAGTCTCAGCTGTACAACTTTGCCTGAATTACACAAATGGTGTTTCTGATGCAACAGAGAGCTGTGTTGTTGCAGTTTGTCACTATTATTGTTTTATTTTACACATAAAAATATGAAGCAATGCACAAAACATTTATCACAAAACATCAGATATACCTTAAAGCTTGTTTTTAATAATTGCTGCTAGGTGCAGGCTGAAGGCGTATGTTTTTGGGTTCTTCTTTTTCTACGTTGTTTTTCTTTCTTCGACACATTTGACTGTATTTAAGTTGGTTTTTCAGGATGGGGGAGGGGTTTAGTGCTTAGCGGCTTAGTGGTTATCTTGCCACTTCCCACATTCAATTCAATTTTACTTCTATAGTGCCAAATTACTGTAGCAGTTGCCTTAAGGTGCTTTTATACAAGCCCTGCAAAACTAACTAAAAGATAACATTTTTTTTCTTAAAAAAAAAATTGGTGTTTACAGGTCTGAGATTTCTTTTTTTTCTTCTTTAAAAACAGTGTAAATTGGTGTTTATGAAATTGCAATACTTTAAAAATTCAGAAGAACTAAAGGTTTATTTTATTTTTGAAAAATTAGGTTCTCCTGACTTAATAAAAACATATCTGAAAAATCTAAAGGGCTTGGTAATTACAGCAGTTGCTAAAGAGAAGAAAACAAAACAGAAACAAATAGAAACAGACGAGTGCTTATTGCGTTACAGCTGAAGATTCATAACTCAATAATGCTTCTTTCTTTCTAAATCAATATTATGTTTATTATTAAATTAAAGCTGCTAACAAATACACAGAAATTTAGTGTGTTTTGTAAATGAAGTTAATATTGGCACCAGCTGAGCAACTTGTTTGACCCCTGATCTGACTGGCCTGGGTGCTTCGAGCCCTTAATGGTAACAGTGCAGCCGTAAAGCTCTGTAGCTATAGAGGCAATGCATGTTGATTGTTTTCCTCAGGAAGCAACAAGCACAAGTTTATTATGGCACCAAGACAATATTCATAGCACATTGGTAATTGTAAGAGTTGCTCAGAGAACATGAAAACTGTCTATAAAACCTTAAAATCTGCTAAAGTTAGTTGAAACCAAAAAACAAGAATTTAAAAACTGTATCCAATCTTTCCATCTCCCAGGCCCAGCTGGAGGCCCAGAAGGCCACCCAGGACTTTCAGAGAGCCACTGAGGTTCTGCGGGCAGCAAAGGAAACCATCTCCCTGGCCGAACAGAGGCTCCTGGAGGAGGACAACCGGCAGTTTGACTCGGCCTGGCAGGAGATGCTGAACCATGCCACCCAGCGGGTGAGGAGGGGGGAAAGTGGGATTGTCTGCTTCAAAAACTGAATATTTTTTGGGGTTTATTTGCTAGTTTTCTGTCAACAGGAAAAATAAAACCTAAACTAAATTAACACATTATTAATGATCCATCTACATCTAGTTATGATGCCCACTGCGTATGGAGTGCCGCAACCTCCAAAATCTTTGTTTTGTATTGTTCATTTATGAAAATATTTCATAAAACATGGAAAAAAAACAGGGTTCATGGACCATTTCTAAGACACTGAACCGAAATACTGGATGACACCGAGTTCTGATTGGCTGTTGCAGGTTATGGAGGCAGAGCACACAAAGACGAAAAGTGAGCTGGTGCATAAAGAGACGGCAGCAAAATATACAGCAGCGACTGGACGCATGAAGCAGCTGGAGAAAAAACTCAAACGCACCATCAACAAGTCAAAGTAAGAGCTGAGCTGAATTTAACGGCACTCAGTAAAAGTCACCTAACTTATCGACTCCTTCTGTTTGGGGAGTTTTAGAGCCACTGTTCGGGGAAAAAAGGCAATAATATATGGCTACATTTTTATTTTTTTATTTTGCTTCTGAAATTGTTATTTGTCAAATAAGTGATCTCAAAACTTTTTAACACATTTTCAAATCAAACAAATCAACTTCAATTGAAAGAAAAATTATCGCATTTTATCGTTTTGCCCATCGTGCATGAATCTAAGAGATTCTTGAGCATAACTTAGATGCAGGGACGCCTCCAGAATTTTTTGTATGGGTGGCCATACTTCCAGTTTTAATATGCTATTGTCAAATATAGGCTACTTGAAAAATATGGCAGAAAAGAATTTTATGCCTAGTTAATTTCCTGTTATTAAAGTTGATATGACTGAAAACGAGTACATATGAAAACCATATAAGATTTTAAAATCCATAATCTGTTTTAAATAACAAGTCAATGTCAACTCATTATAGGGTGTCTCCCTCTGTCCTGTGCTCACATTCATTGAAATTATTTTGCTGGCCAAAAACACCATTGGTGGCGCCCCTCCTTAGATAGACTATTTAGTTTGTGTATTTCAACAGAAAAAAATGGTAAATGGTAAATGGCCTGTATTTATATAGCGCCTTAATCGTCCCTAAGGACCCCAAAGCGCTTTACATATCCAGTCATCCACCCATTCACGCACACATTCACACACCGGTGATGGCAAGCTACATTGTAGCCACAGCCACCCTGGGGCGCACTGACAGAGGCGAGGCTGCCGAACACTGGCGCCACCGGGCCCTCTGACCACCACCAGTAGGCAATGGGTTAAGTGTCTTGCCCAAGGACACAACGACCGAGACTGTCCAAGCCGGGGCTCGAACCGGCAACCTTCCAATTACAAGGCGAGCTCCCAACTCTTGAGCCACGATCGCCCTTATTAAGCTAAATATTTACACACAGTCAGACCTAGTTTGTAGCTGATTTATATTTGGCCATTTTGTCTTTTGGTGGATGAGCATGTGGACTCAGTGAGGTGCTGAGATGCAGAACCTCTAAAGCAGACTGTGTGAGCCAAATGTTCAGCATCCTGTTTTTGTTTCTTCTAATTAGCCCCATTAATATTTAGTCATGAGTCTCACTTATGGACACAGCAGAGAACTGTGATTAAAACCTTCAAGATATTGGGCAGCTTTTCTGCAGTCGGTTGCCATGTATGCCATGTAGAAAACAGAACCACAACACGAGACTTTAGCTGCTATTTTAGTGTTCGATGAGTTGAAATATCTTGCATATTGAATCCTAAATTAAACAATGGAAATTATGTAATAACAACAGATCTGCTCCTCCTAACGCAGCGGTTCAAACCTGCTTTGTTTTGCTTCAGTTTTCTGTGAAAGCATCGCTGCCAGGTTACACTTCTGTTCAGCTAAATGCAAAAACTCTCTGACGTAGAGAAACTTTCATTTCCAGCCACACTGAACGTGTTTCTTTTAATATTAATACAAAAGTCAGGTGTTAAAGGGGAAGTCTGGCTAAATGTAGCACAGTCATGGGTTCCATGGTATCACATGATAAAGGTTGGAGTTGGCAATCTGACAAGTTTCGATATATAATGATCAGAATTGACAGAATCCCCCTTATTTTACTGCAACGAAATAGTTTCTCAGGGGGAAAGTTTTGTTTTTTTGTTTTTTTTTAATTTTGCCAACGCTGTAGTTTGGCAAATGCCTGTTCAGCTTCAGTTCAAAATATGAAGGGGGAAAAAATTACAAATGATCCACCAGAGTTAAGCTCCACATTTTTTACTGTGAATGTTATATTCAAAATATCTATTACTGAAAAATGCAATCGATAGAAGTAATTTGCCCTTAATATACTAGAACTGCTATTAATTGCTGATCTGATTTGTCAAATCGACAGCTCATAACTTAAGGATATTTAAGAAAATTGTAAAAAGGCCTTTGCAGGTTTTTGCAAATGAGAACCTTTTAAACACAAGTCTTTATTTACCTTCAAAATATTACTTAATTTCATCCAATGATACATATGAGCCTTACAAATTTAAATCCTCTATCATTAAAACCACACAGATGAGAGCTCTGCTGATTACACTAACATGATGCCAACACCTTTGGAGTTTAGTTTGCTGTGTAGGAAAAAGTACATTTAAGCTTCGAGGTAAACGCCTGAACTTTACCCTCAAATAAAACTGTAGTTGAAGAATTGCGAAGTTGCATAAGATCCCCCTTAAGTCTCATATCTTATCATTCAGAGAGGCTGTTTTATTCTGTCAGCCTCCAACTCCTACTCTCTCTCACGGTATTTCATTAAATTCTGCAACTTGTGAATTTGCATTTCAGGCATTTTCTTCAGCACATAGTCCTTCCTGTTCTAAATCTATCTACTACCAAGAGCAGATTTTGTACTTTTTGTAGGGAAGTGTACCTTTTGTAGGCCATACTTCCTATCTCATCACTGCAATTAAAACATTGATTTGAAGTGTTTGTTGGAGAAATCGCTAGCACATAGTTTCACTTAACTTTTTCTAGTCTCTGTTTGTCTGTAATTTAGGCTTAGATGAATTTCTGTTTTATTGGGGGGGTTTTGTAACTGTTATAAACCTTTTGTCCCATTCACCCTCCCTATTTATGACTAAATAGGCAGCAACAACTACTCAAAAACCACCAAAGAAAGAAGGAGGAAGAAAAGAGAGTAAACTCTCACCATCTCTCATCCATTTTGCTTGACAGACACAAGTACTTGTTGAATTTTAGATCCAGAGTTTGCTTACAAGACAGAACCATCAGATTTACATTGAGTCGAGTTTCCCAAAACAATTATCTGGTTCCCACGTCAACACTGAAACAGATTTTGCTTGCTGTAATTTTTTCTCTTGGGCATACTGGCTATGAAACCCATGGTCTGTGTTTGATGCTTTACATTCCACAGTTTATCAAAAGATTGCATGGGGCTTTATCAGTGGCTAATTCCCAGAATTAAAGACAATAGTCTACAAAGTTTCCCCATTTTTATCACAATGTGCAAACTGTAACTCGCAACAGGAACGGTACAGAATTACAGAGGAAATTAAACACAGATACTGAACTTAACTCATTACTAACACAAAGGCAGGCTTGTGCATTTAGTCCTCCATCATTTGCACCTGCACTCAGTGTAAGTTATTTTTCTCTAATACATGCTGACAATATTGTATGTAATCATTTTATTCACTATTTCAAGAATCCGAGTACCTTTCAAAATGAGCATACACATAAAAAATGAAGGTTGATATTTGCACTGTTGTTGATGATCTTTAAACCACACCAAAAAGAGCTGCTGCAATCTTTTTTGGAAGAGTCTAAAACAACGTCTTTCTTGTCACATGATCTAGTCATTGCTCGATCAGTGAAGTTCCAGCTCCGATTATTAAAGCTGGAATCTTCTAACCGAATTATCAGCTGCAGCCTTGCCGTGTGTTGCCTCAGCAGGGTGTTAATCCATTTTGCATCGTTCGCTCATCCAACATCACAGCCCCCTTTATCTCCCTTTCCTTTGCCGGGTTGCCATGGTGATGATGTGGGTACCGGTCTTTTCTGGGTTAGTCTGTTTTTTTTTCCCCCCACGTTCTAATCTGTCTGTCCTGACCTCTGCTCCTCCTCCTTCACAGGCCCTACTTTGAGATGAAGGCGAAGTACTATCTGCAGCTGGAGGTATGTGACCACTGTTGTGCTTTTACAGACCACTTACCTCCTCTGAAGATTATGAGGACACTGTTCTGTTTTATTGTTTCTTTAGACACTGTCAGACCCTGATACAGGGTTTAAACAGCTTGACCAGAAACTGCAGTGACTTATTTTTAATTGAATGTAGATCAACCCATGCTTGAGGCTTTAATCTGATTAAAGCTGTTTTTTCCCAAACTTGATTAGAAACCGCAGCTGTTAACATTGTTAGGGAGAGTGCATCATGCCCACATAAAAGTTTTATGCTATCTAATTAGCATGAGACAAAAATCAGCATTACTGATGCAATATCTTCTGCAGGACAGGGAGGAAACTACATTAAAAGTCTTTGCATTGAAATATATTAAACTTTCATGAGGTGGTTCTGAAATGTTTGTGTGTTTCTCCTTTGGAGAGGACAGCAGCTGTAGTCAGCTCTAATTCTCGTCGACAGCAGAATACAAAGCTTCCACCTCTGAGCATCAAAGATCTGAATTGTCAGACCTTCCTCAGCACAGAGAAACAGCACTCCAAATTTTCTTCTTTCTGTAGACTGACCCAAAATCACCTGTTTATTTTTCCTCCAGAACCTGAAGAAGACTGTGGATGAGAGGCAGAGCAAGCTGTTTCAGGCAAAGGGCGAATACAAGACAGCTCTCAAGAACCTGGAGATGATTTCCGATGAGATCCATGAGCGACGGCGTAGCTCTGCCATGGGCCCCCGGGGACGCGGCGTTGGCGCTGAGGGGAGCAGCATTTCTGGGGACGACATCTCCAACTTTAAGATGGACTCGGACGGAGTGTCCAGTGAGTACAAAAACAGTCTTCCTCTCCCTCACTTCACCTCATGAGTCTGTCAAAGATGCTGGTTACGTGGACTCACTGCAAATGTCTCTGCACACTTCAGCACGACTCAAATGATTCTCTGGACACTTCAGATGATTCAAAGGCTAATTAGTAAAGGTTAAATGTTTCCATGTTTTTGCTCTGTCGATCCGTGCAGCATCAGCTGCTCACTTTGGTGCCTCTCTAAATGTCAGCAATTGCTGTAATGAGATTTCGTTGCAGTCTTGTTGCCATTTAGCAGCATTTAGTGTTAAAGACAACTGAGAAACTTTGAAAACATGGCAGACAATTATTTTTGAAGTGGAAATCACACCTAGGTCTTATGTGTTAATAAGCATGCTCTATCAGAGGGTATCTGTGGGATGCAATAACTGTCTATTTAGCAAAATCTAACTCTTACTCTAAATATCCATCCACACTGAGGAGACCAGCAGTGATGTAGTGAAACCACAGAAGGTCAATAAATTTACTGATTTGTAGGTCTTCAGTTAAACCTTTAATTTTCAAACGAGCAACTAGAGGGAAGGATGACGCTGATTAACATATTAGGGGCTGGTAAATATATCATAGGGTTGTCTATACAACTGAATTAGAAGGTTACCAGTTGTGTACAGTTACCTATCTATTGGGTAAACCCTCCTATTCCCAGGAGACTGGCCATTAGAGAACAACTGTTAGCTCTAAGCAATGCACAATGAGAAAATTTCATATGTGAGCAGGGCTAGAAAGTTATTCCAACCCTTAAAATAGGCCTCACAGGTTGTCCTTAGTTCCTACAAAAAGTACAATCTGGTTTAATTTTTGCTCTAAAAATGGCCAATCAACAGCAAATTAATTGTTGCATGTTATTATTTGCTAGGTTGTTCAATCTTAGGCAGCTATAATCTGAATTAAGCAAAACCTGGAGCTAGGTCGGGAGGCAGCTCAGGCTTCACTGAGTCATATACTAAACACAGCCTCTCAATGTGGAGGTTTATTCAAGCTGTGAAATCTCACCCATCTCTCTGTGTGATAATGTCAGTGCCGCAGCCTGATATTATAACCCTTCCACCACCCTAGTTTCATCTGTACGCTCTAGGGGGGATATATAGACTCATCAATTTCATGTGTTACATATTTTGAGAAAGTGATAAGCTCGCAGCTTTGATGCCAAACTCACTCTGTTCTGCTGCAGTAATAAATTACATATATTGTTTGACAAAAAGCAGTTTGGGGGGTTTGAGACCGATGATGGGACAAAACAAGATATTAGGAGGCGGCAAATGAACTAGAAGTTTTAACTGTTCGGTACTTTGAATGGTGTTACCATAGTAACAGCAGTTCAGTCCAGGGAGACACTGATGCGTGGCTGAAATTAAAGTTTACTCATTTTGCATTCATGTACTTTGATTTATGTCAGGAAGATGTAACACTTTGTGTAAATATGATGTGACAGATGAGTCCTCTCACTTCTATTTATATCTGTTTGGTCACACTTTTCTTCTCCACCTTTCCCTTCTTCCTTCCTTGTCATAATTCCTCCATAACTTTTTCTGTCTTTATCCTCATCTTCCTTCCATTTTTCCACCCTGTGTTCCCCAACTTTACCCTTGTCATTTTCTTCCTTCCATCTTAAAAACCTCCCTATTCTCATCTCGCCCTCCTTTTTTCATCTGTCCTTTCACCGGCGTCTCTTCATTCCTTTTTCTCATTTTCTTTTTGCTAATTGCCTTCTTGTGCCTCTCTCTGCTACAGTGGCATCAGTGTGTTTTGATGACGACCCGTGCGGGGGAGGCGGCATCATGTCTGAAGAAGACTCCGAGACTCATTCCACCTGCAGCCTGGGTTCGTCTCCCAGCAGCCCGCAAGAGGAGCTGTCGCCCTGCCCCTTCGCCAGCTCCTCCTCGTCTTCCTCCTACTACATGTCCTCCTCCTCTGCCTCCCCGTCCCCCACTCCATCCACCTCCTCCTCCGCGTCCTCCCCGGCTCCTCTGTCCAGGCCCTGCAGTCTTGACCTTCCCAGCACCGTGTCGCTGTCTGACTTCGGCCTCATCTCGCCGGTGCTCGGGCCTCGCAGCGAGTGCAGCGGCGCTTCATCACCTGAATGTGATATAGAGAGAGGTGAGTGATGAGAGAGAAAATCCGGTTTAACCCCATGAAGCTTGCAGAAACTGAAGATGCAAATCCGTGATGCACTAATGTACCATCATAAATCAGCTCCTGCTGATATCAGAAGGTCTCAGTTTCCCCGTTTATAATTCAAAAGCGGTCATTGATATGGTAATATGCGATAACTGAGCCTGTTAATGGAGAAAATGCTAATTTGACCCAGTCTCAATAACCGGACTCCACTGTAGATATATATAAAAAAAAAAAACTGTCAGTATTACACTCATCCTACCACAACATCATTCAGATAAGGAAAAACTCAGACGGCAATTAAAGGTTTGTTTCATGGGTGACTCCATTTGTTTGTATTTGCACACAGAAGGCAGAGAAAGTTGGATGGAAGTGTGATGGATGATATTTAAGAATCTATTGTTGGTAACAGACACAGTCTCCTCCTCCCTGCGTGGTTCACACCTGCTCAACCAAACATGACTATTAGTCAAAGTGACAGCGAGGCGAGTGCCTCACCTGCAGAGAAATATTCATCTGCATATTGTCCTGCAGAGAGGAAATGATTCACATAACATTAGTCACCCTTATTAAAAATTTTGGAGATTTGTTAATGTATCTGTCCAGCTTTCGGTTAAGTTTTTCCTCTGTTATTTTTGTCTTTGTTCATTTTAAAACCTTTTCTCTAACTTACTTTAACACGCTTTGCAACAGAGAACAATATTTTCTATAAAAGGACACATTTAATCAGCACTTTGTTGGTTTAAAAAGAAATTGTCTGCTTTAGAAGAAACATCTTTTAAAAATTATGTTAAAGAACAAAACATTTCGTGTTCACCGACCACCTCCTCCTTTGCCTCAGGTGACCGGGCTGAAGGTTCAGAGGGAAATCTAGACAATGCTCCAACCAGCAATGGCAACAACAACATCAGCTTGACATCCAGCACCAAGAAGAGCTTCAGCCTGGAAGCACGCTTCAGCTTTCTGAACCTGCGACGCCCACGAGCCAACAACACCAAAAACACAGACAGCCTTTCCCAGAAGCCCGAGCCCGAGCAAACTGTGGTCCTGGTCAAAGGAGTGTGAAGAACAAAACGAGAACGTGTTGAAAGGACTTTGACTCGCCCTTGACTCATTTTGAACCAAATTGGTGTGAGCTGTCTGTAAGCTAGCTGCCACTGCTGCACTCCATTGCCAGTCTTTGTGGTCAAAGAGAGACTTTGAATGTCATAGTTAGTGTATATTAGCTTTGTAAATATACATCTGTGATTTCCCTTTCTGAAGGACACGGCACCTTTTGAACTCCTCTATTACATATCAAGAGCACTGTTATGTTGGCAATGTTTTTGTTAAGGGTGGTGAAAGCTATAAAATTGTTATATTCTTTCTTTTTTTCACTAAAGCTGAAAATGCGTCTGTCACAAAAGCAAATGTACACTAACTGCGTGCATCTGAAACCTGCTCTATTAAACAACTCGTAAAAGTGAACTTGTTACTGTTAATGACATGCTGTATACTATGCAGAGAAGAAATTCTGCTTGGCACAACAGTGAAAACAAGTGTGGAAATGCTAAAGCTAAATAAATAACTAGTCTGACCTGTGCTCCTGTATTTGTTTAGAACTATGTTGTAATTTCGAGATTGTGAATGTGACGTGTCTGAGTTTAGATTCGACTGTTTTAAAATTGTTTATTTTCCACATAAACTGCAAATATAATTAAATTTGAAACCAAAGCATGGTGGCAAAACCAAAGTGTCTCAATTATATGCACAGAAACATTCCCCATACTTTCCCCTGAGCTGAAAATGAGGTGAATGATGAATGAGGTCACCATAAGCAGAAGTATTCCCTGTGAACCAAAAGCTCAGGCTTGAGCTACTCTAAACACTCCCTTTCAGATATTTTCTTTCTACTTGTGTCAGTGTATCATCGAGAGCTTTTAAGGTCATCTCAGGGAGATGGCTCTGTCTGTGAGCACTAAGGCTCCACCCACTTGCAGTTTAAATCTTTTCTTTACGAGGGGCAGCCAATCAGAAGAAAGATGGCATAAATGTGGGGAGAAGGGTGAGTGGATGAATCAAAGTTTAGTATAAGATAAATAAGGATTATTTTGAACTGAATCAGAAAATGTACTGTAGTGGAGTCCAAGAATAGAAATATGGTGTTGGAAATGCGTATGATCGGTCCTCGTTAAGACAGGTTTGGTTTGTGGGGTCGAGCTGAGACGACCCAGCTGGTTGCCACAAAGGGCTGATTGTGGCCTCAATGATATAAAAGACTGACCTGACCTCCCTCTTTCCTCCCCTCCATGTGGCAGGCAGGCTCCTGAACTGATGGACATTGACTTTCTTCTCATCCAAGCATCCATCACAGCACTGATTTACCGACTTTTCTGTTCATCTTATCTAAATAAAACAGTTAATGCTTATTATACTTGCAGGGGCTCCCTCTTGTGTTGAAGGTGGAGTCACGTGTAAAAAAAAAAAATGAGGTCTTCTCCTTAGTTTGTTAGCATTACGTTACAGGAGGGCCCTCAACACCAGTTGGTAGTTTTTTTAAAGAATAACTGTTACTTGTCCTCGGGCCTGTTCTCCGAGTATCAGTGTTTCCATGCTTGGTGGAATTGTTGAGACAGACAAAGGTTTAGTGATGACACTACATGGTTAGGCCGTTGTAAAGCTATTTAACCTGGTGCTTTTTTGGATTACCCACCCTGTAGGCATTAGTGACACGGTCCACCCAGGTGCTACTGGATAGTCTTTTTTTGTGCATCACATGATTACACCTTTGTGTATTATGTACAGGGAAGTGTAACTGAGACGCAAGGGCTGGAGTTTAACCAGGGCAAGTACGTTTAACACGCACCTCATGCAATGCATGAAGCCTAGGGTTGAGACTAAGAGCTAGTTGGTGATAGGCAGTTAGTGGGTGGGGAAGTAGTCCTTTACGTCACACCAGTCACTCAAGTTCTAATATTTTTTGAGTCCCAGTCTCTGCCCATCTGAACTTCAGAGGGATCTTCTCGAGGACATGGTCCCTACGTAACTGAAGCCAATGAGCCACTACCTGATCGGGGTCAGAAAGTTCCTGTTACAGTCCTTAGAGACACAGGTGATTTAGAGCCCAACATTAATCAGTCTGTTCTTCCACTTTTCCTCAGAAACTGATAATGACAGTTTTGTACTGTTCAGAGAAACAGGGATGAACCTGTTGAGTCTGATGTTGACCTCTGATTTGGTGCAGAGGGAGGTTTGTATGGGAGTGCATGCCCCTATGCGTGTTCCTTATGTGTCAGTTATTTTAAGGAATGATCTGTTACGTGTGCTTAGATATATTACACTTGCCAGTGGTGTCTTCTGAACAGGTAGTTAGGGATAGCTGTAAAGTGATCAGGATTCAGAGAAGAGAAAGCTTGGTGAGGACATTACCACCACTTATTGTTTATTGTTTAGGTTATTGCTTCTTTGCCTGAAGGTTTAGCAAGATGAACAATAGAATATTGTTCATCCTGTTAACAGAACAAAGAGACCGTATTAAATGTCTAAAGTGAGAACATGTAGGGTTTTAACATACATTCGACTTTAAACTATTCTGTAAGGATCTTAAGAATAGCACATTTTTCGAATCTTAAAGCACATGTAACTAAATGTGCTGATAGACTTCTTCGGAGGCAACTTGTGAAATTTAAAATTGTGAAAATTGCTTTGCAGAGATTATGAGGCACTTAATTTCCATGCTGACATGTTGGCATTTATCAGAGCCACATGTGACATGAGCTTTGAGCAGCCCAGTCAGCCCTCTCTAATTTCTTTTCAGTGTTTTCCCATGCCTGTCTTCCTGTTTGCACTTTAACACTGACCTTTTAGCTTTTTTCCTCATAGTGTAGTTGCACACACAACAACATCACATTAACCTTTTTGTCTTGTCATGGTGTTGCCATCATCACATCCTCTAATTCTAAGGATGTGTAAAGACACTGTGAGAGATGTGCTGTTAGAAGCACAACAGGCCTCACCTGGGCATGAAGCTAGTATTTTATTAACTGTCCAATTACTTTTAAGCTTCTGAAAATGGATTAAAGCTGTAATTCCAAGTTAATGAAATACTTGTATTAAACACTTCGATATAAAGCCTGAAGACTTTAAAATGAATTTTTGACACACAAAGAAAATAACACCTAAGCCTGATTATTGCACACTAACATAATTCATCATTTTTCATCTCTCCTCTACTTCATATACCTCATTTTAAGAAATTAAAAACATTGATTTTTAACAAAAAACACTAAAAAAAAGATTGAGAACTTACCCCCTTTTTTCTTGTCCAATCACAGCATGACCTCAGTAGTGTCTAAACAACTGCCCATTTCAATGAGATTTGAATACAAATAGAACAAACAAAGCTAACGGTATGACAAAAGTAAGATCACCAGCTCACCTCACAGCTTTCATGTCTGCAAATTCTTCAGAAGCTGATAAAAACTAACTGGCTCTGCTTCATCCGACTGCTCACTTGAAACATCCTGTTATCACAACCTTTCGTGATGATTTTCACAGTTGGATTTTTTTTTTTCTTTAATATAAAGGATCAAATGATTTTACGGTCAGATTGCCACACAGATGATCAAGACTGATATGGCTGGCTTACCTTTTAATTTAACACTAGATGTCTGACTTAACCCTCTAGCACTGGATCCAGTGTTTAGGTCAGCTACATGCAATCATGGCTCAGTCAGATGTGGGGGAGGGCTTGAAGTGTTTCTGTAGGGGTTAGGTTATCATAAGGCTGATAGCTGAACATGTCATTAGCACACCTCTATAGTTGACATGATTACTTCAGTACAGGATTGCTGTGGGCAGAAATACTGTTATCTGAATATGGCACGCTGGCTTCAGAGGTAGATAATGTGCCATACTTGTGATTATCTGCACAAATAATTGAAAAACAGCACACACAGAAACAGGTATAATTCTCTGTATTCAAATTCTGAACATGCCAGTCTACTCAGCGCTTAGTGCAAGTTCTGCAAATGTCATCATTCACACAACAGGCGGCTGCAAGATTGTCTTGTTTCATCTTTAAATGAGTCGGCTAGTCAGTAATAAAAAGACAAGTCAGTATGGTGAGAGAGGGATATTCATTACAACAATAAATTATCATCAGTAAACAGGTGAAAAGAAGTCCCTCGCAATGGATATTTAAAGCTGAACTGCTCGCGTCAATCGTTTTACACACCAACATTACTAATTCATTTACAGTCCGTCTCCACTGCACACTTTTCCATTGCAAAGGAATAATGGTACACAGACAAGATGTACATGATTCACATGAGAAATTAAAATATTCAAAATAAATTGATCAAAAAGCAAAGCCAAGATGAACAGTTTTATCTGATTTATTGTGAAGAGGTTTCTGTAATGTTGTGAACACTAAGCGCACAGCACAGCATCCCATGGCGTGTTACACAACAGAAAATCCATCAGCAACTATTTTGATAATCACTTAATTATTTGTGCAAAAATGCTTCATTCATAAGTTTATTTAAGTGATGATTAACTCTTTTTCAGTGTTTTACACCACTGTAAACTGCATGTTTTGGATTTCTCCCCTTCATTTTATGAATAAACAATCCAAATTAAATTGGTGAAATCATTAATCACAGAAGAAACAGCTGTGCGCAGACTGAGGGTGGCTCACGCAGGGGTTTACAGCTGTGCATTGTGCTCAGTGAACACAGACTTCTTCAGCATGCAGCCATGGCACTACAGGGCCCATTATACACCCTGCAATGTTTGCTTTGTGCACTGACGGTGACATTTATATTTGCTTTATGGCATTTTTGAGGGAACAGAAAAACTTGAGGTTACAGAAACTGAATGGTGCATGACCATCCAAAATGACACTAAAGCATGGCTTGTGCCAGTGGATCTGACATCAGTGTCCTCATATCCATTCACAAGGGCGAAAATGACAAGTATAATGGCCCACAATACACATTTGTAGAGTGAATTATATTAAATTATATTAAAGTTAAAAATAAATTAAGTTTAATAATTATTTCCCAAGTGTTTGCTGTCTGTTACTTAACTTCTGAGTTTGCAAAATAAGAACCTGGGTTTTAATCTACCATCCTGCCGGGGCCTTTCTGTGTGGAGTTTTTATGTTCTCCCCGTGTCTGCATGGCTTCTCTCTGAGTACTCCAGCTTCCTCCCACAGTCCAAAGACATGCAGTCTGTGGGTTTAGGTTAACTAAAGGTAAATTGGCTGCAGGTGTGAACTGAGTATGAATGGTTGTCTATCTAGTTGCACTAGCCGACCTGTCCGTGGCGTACCCTGAATTTTACCCTATAGCAGCTGGGATAGGGTCCAGCATAAAAACAAAACAAAACATAAAAATAAAAAAATGGATGGATGGACTGAAGAAAGTTTTCATTACTTGAGCTGTTTTTTCACGAGCTTTTCTTTACAGTAAGTGCTTGAATATCAAAGAGATGGTTCTTAGGTCCTCAAACAACTACAATAAGCTCTGTGACAACTGACTGAACTCCCTTCACTTTTAGTTAAGCTTTGATGCAGTTAAAAGCTAAAACAAACAAACAAACAAAAACCATATAGTAAGCTGACCATATCATTTTTCAGACTATGTTCCCAAGGTGAAGCATAAACTTTGATGTTGGAAACTCCAGAAAAAAAACTGGCCTGTAGATTTTGAGTCTGCAAGTTGCAATGCAATGAGAAGAGCACTGAACATTTCTTCTTATGAGATCAAAAGTCCTTCGGTGAGTTGACTCAATGTTTTCCCATTCAAATGTCTCTAAGCATACACTACAGTTAATGAGCATAATATTGGCCGGCTGCTTCCACATGATGCAACATATTCCTCATGTTAATTTCAGCATTGGTATTTCAGGGCATCTAGCCCAAATCCAAATCTAATACAATCTCTTACAGAAGTACCTCTATGATTGCAACACATATTGTTGCCCAGGGATTTGTGATGCAATTGTAAAGGTTGGCAGAGATGAGCAGCAATGAATATAGCAGCAGCATCTGTACATGACAGACTGCTGATAGCTGACATCACCCAAAATAAACTTTCTACACTATAAACTGAGGAAACACGGTGACTTAGGATGAGCTGCTGTTTGCACCGATGAACCAAACAGTAAACACGATGAAAAAGAGTTTAAAGTGCAGTGCATCGACAAAACAAAAGGTAAACATATAATGGGTACTTGGCAAGACATTTAAGTTTGTAACAGCAACAATCAGACATCTACACGCACCCACATACGCACGCTCATGTATAACAAACTCAACGTGAAGCCTGGCAGTGAAATCAGGCTGATGTTTCTCACTCAGCCATCACATCAACAGACAACATGTAGAGACATCATTCAACTGCTGCCATACTGGATTCCCTGTGATGCTGCTCTGCTGCACTGCTCCTGAGAATTAAAGAAAATATTTTGTTGGTCGTTCAAAGAAACTAACTGCCCCTTCCACCTGACATGTTAACTGTTTTTTAAAACAGCTTTTTTTTGGCAGCTTATTTAATTGCTAGAAGAAGTGAATATCACAACAGATAAGATTTCAATATACTTTGCAAGTGATTTAATTACTTCTCAGAAACAGCATGTTGTGTTTTTTAACTGTGGTTGTCAGTGTCTTTGAAGCTTTGAAGTAATGAGCACCTCAAACATGAAACCCTTGGACTACTTTTCTCATTTATATGAGAGTTATTCATTTTTTTCCCCTGGTCTTTTAATTAATTTTGAATTTCAGCTTCATCTTTTCATTTACTTATGTGTATAGTTCAACACTGGTTGGCTTGCTGCTGGTCACATTTTAGGCTGAATGCACTCAGCTACAATCCAAAAGTACCGTCATATCTTAAATACATAATCCTTGTCTTAAAATTAAACCTGTGATTCGAAACCACAAGGCTGTAGCTCTTTAGTGCTGAGGTGTTCACTGCAGTAAAACAGATCCTGTGAACAAGTAGAAAAATCGGCTGTGTTTAAGTATCCATGTCACTAATTCTGCAGCTTCAACCTCGTTACTGCTCCACATCCCGATGAATCCCAGATGTGGCCGTGTGATCATTATTGTTCCATGAAATCACTCAGATTTGCCTACAATAAGAACAAAAATCTTGATACTAATTGTTCTATTTGAGGAATTCTGTGCCTTATTAGGGTAAAAGGAGTTACTGCTCTTAACACCATTACTTTGTGAGGCTTGTAATGGGCTGTTTTTAAATTTGGCAGAGATGTTATTTTGTTTTTGTTTTTTTACTCATGTCCCAAGATGCCTTGATGGTTGATGCATTTTAGTCCATATCGAAGTCCCTCTTGATTATATCTCCAGAACAGATTTGTGGTATCCTTGATTCAGTTTTGAAATTCAAGTCCACATCAGAAAAAGGTCTCAGTAAAAGAAGGGGAAATGCTAGCAGCAGTCACATTCTGGGCTTTGTGGAGGCCTTGGCACTTCCAAAATGCAGTTTCAGAAATATATTCCACAATGCCACCAAGTACCTTCCTCCCAATCCCAGCTCCATCTTCATTGGAGCTGGGAGACCTTGAGGGGTGTAGTACTGCTGAAGTCCAAAAAGAAGGGTCCTTCCTGTTTGGGCAGGAAAGTGGTGGGGGTGACGTTATAGATGCCTGCTGGGACATGATCCACCTCCATGTAGCAGAAACCACATCTGCAAGAAGCAAGGAAGAGGCTGTGACGTCAATTTATGGCAGAGGGTTGATGTCATTTCAGAGGTGTGGGAAATTAAACATCACATTTTCATTTTAAAAGATGAGCCAAATTGATCAGACTAACTTTTCTTGAACGACTTTGACTAAAAGGTACTTTCTGTAAATTCTTTTATTAAAAAAAAAAAAGAGTTTTAATCTTCCAAACCTAACCAAATCTATAAACAGCATAAGTTATTTTTATTTTATTTGTTTAAACCAGGCAAGTAATCAGGAACACTTTCAAATTCTCTTGAGGAAACTAGGTTTGCTAAAAAGACTTAAACATCTTAAACAGCAGCAAAAATCTGAAAACATCGTAACACACCCACTGATAAAAAAAAATGCTGCCCCCTGGTGGTAAAATCTAAAATTACTGCATGTGAAACACTGAACTGACTCAGCTATACCCACATGTTTGTAAACAATAAAATCCACAGCTTAATACATATTCCTGCTGACCGTTTTAGTATTGACCTGTTAAAAATTTAATGATGGTACAGATCTACAATCGCAGATGGAAACAAGTTTTTGAGGAATAAAATTAATTGATCAATATCTTAGAAATATGCAAATTGTAGTAAGAAACATTTTTGTGATCTCTTACAGCAGGGGTGTCAAACTCCAGGCCTCGAGGGCCGGTGTCCTGCAGGTTTTAGATGTGTCCTTGATCCAACACAGCTGATTTAAATGGCTAAATTACCTCCTCAACATGTCTTGATGTTCTCCAGAGGCCTAGTAATGAACTAATCATTTGATTCAGGTGTGTTGACCCAGGTTGATATCTAAAACTCGCAGGACACCGGCCCTCGAGGCCTGGAGTTCGACACCCCTGTCTTACAGGAAAATTCAGCAGAATACATTTAATTTTATTTTAATGAATAAATACTTTCAATCAAATGAAAATTCATTTTGCCCTCAGAAAGTCACAAAGATATCACATTAGATCAATGTACTGCTCAGTTGTAACAGCGGTCCTGATGCTGTAACTGAACTCAAATAAATCTTCTGCAGTGTTGATAAATGACCAGACTTCAAACTCAGTTTGTGGTCAGGATGGACTTGTTGCTCTGCAGCCTGTGTACCTTTCACGATGATGCCTGCTCATTACTGTACCTGTAATCGCCACTGCTCTTCTTGTGGAAGGCAGCTGAGCCTGGATCACCCACTGTCGACACTGTCACCATCTCAAACCCAACGCTGTACTGCCTGCAGACACAGAACAGAAATAAAATGCAGAGAATGGCAACTGACTTCTACACAGATCAAAGATGCTCAAGCTAAAGTCGTAGGGTTATCCATTGTTGAGGAAAAATAACAGCTTTTTGTTTTGCCTTTATTTGGTTTCCTGCAGTGCATAGTTGGACTTTAGTGCAACAAGCCTGTGTGTCTCAGTATGTAAGGGATTGAGCCAAAGGATTTTTATGTGCTAATGCTACATGAGAAAAGTCACTTAGCCGTTGTGCTAATAAGTCACTTAAAACTAGTCAAACAAATATGCTTTAAATGAAGTAAAATATAATGGCAGGACAAGTGGCAACTACCTAAAATTATTGCCATTAACGAGGAGTTTTAATGCCAGAAAAACAAAACAAAACCACTACAAAAACATCTGTCATTGGCATGGTGAACAAACGCCTTAGTTTTTGTGCCATTTGCGTCACTGTTAACCCTCCCTACAAACAACTAGAAAAGCATAACCTGGTTTATCTGTTTATCTGAGCCGAACATTTAACAAATTCAAATTCCATTTCACTTCTGAAGTATTTATATAATAATGTAGCACAGAGTGACAAAGACTTTCAAGTAGTTTTGGCTGTGCTGACATAAATTCCATCAGTTGGTTAGAGATCTGAGGTACGCTAAAATAAGAGCCGTGACCACGACCCCGGAGGACTAATTTAACCCAATTTTGTTTTATAAAATCTAATTTTCCCAGAATCTTTTTGCTGGCATTTTCTAAGTAGCACATAAATACCCAGACTGAGAGGTTGATGATGCTGATGGTTTCAGTGTTTGTTTTATGTCATCATTTTCTGCTATATGCAGATTATACAACTACAAGCACAGATGAAGTAAAAGTAAAACAAGCTTTTAAATCTATTGGAGCTAAAACGACATGAATGATTTCAATGAAAATTGAAAACTGTGCTCCTATTAGGATATTATCGTCATATGGAGACCCAATTTACTCTATACCACATATAGTATATTGCGCCTCAGTATACCAACTAGGGTATAGGGGGCTCACCTGGATCCTCGGAGCTCGATGAGCAGTGGTCCGGAGCGTTCCAGGTTAATCTGATAGATTGGGTTATTTTTGTACGAGTCTTTGTAATTTCCACAGCCACCGGCACTGAGCCCTTTCCACTGACCATTGATCTGAAGACAGAAATAAAGTCAGTAAACATAATATCCACAATATCCAACTGTTTGCACAACGTAAATACATTCACAGAATACAGTTAATATAATGTTGTCTAATTTAGCTAACCAAATTGCCCAAAAATGTAACAGTACTAAATTGCATGACAAAATACATAATGCACAGAATTTAGTTGATGATTTATACATAGCATACCCTTTTTGTGTGAGTGAAGGGATTTGGGATCTTGGAGAAGGTGAATTTGCATCCAGTGTAGACCTGCATAAAGAAACAACCTCCATTATTTTAGGGTTCACATTGTTAGTGGGCAAACTGCTCAGTAAAATATTCAATGAAAAACAAAGGAAGCAACCAAAAAAAAAAAAAAAAAAATACCCTGCCTAATAATACTCCATCATCTATAACTTTGTCAAAATGTGCATATTGTAGCTCCAAACACTGTAAAAACTGTTTGTGAATTCTTAACCATCTGCTCATGAAATAGATCTTTTATATCAGTGCCATTCTGGCAAAAGAAACATTAGAAAAGAAATCAGATTTTCTGCTTCCGGCTTTGATCTCTGGTGAAAACACAATGAACACGAGAGAGTTCAATCAGTTATTCCAAAGATGATATTCATAGAGAAACACTGATGTGAGCTGATAGGAGGGGATTTTTTCTTCACGGCTGGCTTGTTGGAGACAGAGGGAGAGAGAGAAACTGAGAGAAAGCCTGCAGTGTTTACAGCAGTCGTGTTGCTGTTACAGAATTCACACACACATAAAACACAAAGCTTCCAGCTGACACGTGCACACTAGTGCACGTTGTTTTTTTAATGAGGGATTTCAGTATAAACTGTTTTCCCAAGTCTTCACTGCGGTTCGCAAGAGGAGTCCATGAATTATAAATAACTAAAAATATATTTGGGTCACGCAGCACACGCGCGCACTTAAAAAGTCCCTGAGAATCTAAACTCAAGGACCTGCTTTTTCAGACAAGCTGAAGTGGGTGTAGCAGAATAATGCGAGAGGTGAATTTTCATTTATAGGGAGAGGAGATCAGAGAAGAGCAGTCACTGTTCCTAACTGCATGTATAAGTATGTACAGTAAGTCTGACAGAAACAAAAACAGACATCGTGCTTATTCTAGCACAACCAGGTTTTGATCCTTATGAGTTTGTAGGAAACCCAACTGAAACTTATAGATCAACTTGGCTCCTGTGTACTTGAGTTCTGACAAAATGCCCAATAGATAGCTTTGAAACTGTTGTTACCAGCTGTCACATCAAATTCTAGTTAGAGTTAGAAATGATTTCAATAGTAAAAAAAAAAAAAATGAAGACAACACTTTTTAAATTACTTTTTAGACTGTACTTCTGTGTATGAGCATAAACAGAGTTAACATCTCTCACCCGCAGTGTGTAGTTGATGGTGTTCTGTTTCTCGTACTGGGAAACCACCAGAGTAAAGGTGTGTGTTCCTGCACTGGTCAGCTTCATCTTGGTCAGATAGTGTGGACTGTTGATACGGATGCCATCTATGAAAGGAGGGGGGTCCGCTGGGGAGGAAGAAGAGGTATTCAAAGTAAATAACCACACTGTAGCTTACAGATAACGTAAAACTTTCTTCAAACTGAACTTCTAACTGAATTTCTTCTTAACCTCCAGTATCGATTTTATAGGGTAGTAAATGTTAGTGAAGTTTTTCTTTGTATCTTTGTAAAAAGAGCGATGCATCACTAAAGCTAGGGCTCTGCAATAGACTAATCTCTTTCTTCCAGGCATCTGACCTTGCTGTATGCGACTGTAGGGCAGAAATAAAGGCCGTCATCAATCTCCTGCTACCATTCATCTATAGTGGAACTCTCCTTGCTCGGTGGTGCAGAGAAAGAAAAAAATGTCCTCTAAGGCATCTATCAAACCTCACCTGGATAGTAAACCTTCTTGCCATCCGTCTTGTAAACGACCAGCGTGATGAACTCTCTGTTTTGTGCAAAATCATCCTGGACAGACACAGTCATAGCACAAAAGTGTAGCATTACAGTATCAGGCCACCACATTAATGGAAATGAAATCTGGATGAAATAAAAATATATCAGATCTGTGCCTTTACCTTATCAGTGATGTGTCTGGTGAGAAGCACCCACACAGCAGCACCACCAGCTGGACACTGAACCTCCAGCCTGTACTGGGGATTGTTGGCAAGACTGTAGACATCCTTCACTGGACCCAGCTTTCCATCCCAGGTACTGCAGATGGAAAAGAAACCAGAACATAGACATGTCAGTGTAGAATGTCACAAAATGTACCAGAATATTTAAGAGTAAGATACTATGTGATGTTTTTTGTTCCCTTGAATAGTCCTTAAAATGTGAGTGAAAACCTCTGCATCCATAAAACATGAGTAATATAAATAAACAGACACCTGTGAATACAGGAAGAGTTTTTAAAGAGTGCAGGATTCCAGCTCAGGTAGATGACATCATAGTATTGACAAAGGTCCTCCCATGCGATCCAGAACACACCTGGAAAGCAAACACAAGTTGATCGTTAACACTAATTTATCATTTTAAGTTTGCCAAGAGAGATAAAAATTGTTTGGATTTATACCCTCACAGTGACTTCAGGTATATACTGGATTTCATTAGCAACATATCGACTATGTCATAAGCCTATGAATAAAGTCGGCACTGCACATCATGGTGAGTAACTTTTGTAACTTTTGCTTTCTTAGCAAGTGATTTTAATTTTTAAACACTCTCCAATGTTCATTATTTGTAAAGCATAATATTTTAATTCTACCTCCTTAAGTTCTTCTGTGGATACTATTTCATTTTGAATTAATTTTTTTATTTATATGGCACCCATTCACAACAGCAGTTATCTTTCCATCTACTTTCTTCTGTTTATCCAGTTTAGGGTTGGTGGAAGCCGATCCCAGCTACCTTTTAGGTACACCCTGATCATGTTGCCAGTGAGTCACAGGGCGGACACAGAGAGACAGATAACCACTCACACTCAACCTTTTTACCTATGGCCAATTTGGAAACACTAATTAACCTAACCTGACTAACTGCATGTCTTTGGACTGTGGCAGAAAACCAGTGTACCTGGACACCGGGGAGAACATGCAAACTACATACAGAAAGATGGTGGATCTGGTAACAGTAAGAAGGAATCAGTTGGCTAATCAATCCGTCCATTTATTTTCTTCTTTTTATCCAATTCATATTTTATTAAACTGCAACACCGGTAAACTGTCTTCTGAGATATTATAATGGCAAATGTTGAAGATTTCAGCACCTCTGTCTCTCTCTGTGATGGGAAAGTGTAAACCAGGGGTCCCCCAATCCCAGTCCGCGAGGGCCGGTGTCCCTGCAGGTTTTAGATGTGTCTGTGATCCATCACAGCTGATTTAAATGGATAAATTACCTCCTCAACATGTCTTGGAGTTTTCCAGAGGCCTGGTAATGAACTAATCATGTGATTCAGGTGTGTTGACCCAGGGTGAGATCTAAAACCTGCAGGGACACCGGCCCTCGTGGACTGGGATTAGGGACCCCTGGTGTAAACACTAAAACCACCTGACAGAGACAACCAGAGTGAGGCATACCCTCTATTTAATCTAACACTGTGTGAGTAATTTTATGCATGACGCAAACTGCCACATATTTCTATAACATTTAAAATACCCTTTGATTATTTAAGAATGTGACTAACATTTTCACAAGGTTCTTAAATGCACACACAGTAAGTGTACATACAATGTTTAACTTAAAAAAAAAAAGTAAAAAAAATAAATAAATAGTACATTAGTTACCAGGAACAGAAAAACAAACCGACTGTAACAGCTAAACTGCGACAGAATATGCTCCATACCCTGGAATTACTTAAAGACAGAATATAAAGACCAATGTGTGTGACCAATTTCAAAGTACTGAATGTAAAACTCAATAAACTCAGATACCGTTATCAAACTTCTGAGCTGTCTTGGGGTCAAAGTTGAGGTATTTCAGGAGCTCAGGTGTCCAGTTCTTCTCATCGCGCTCACTGTAGCGTCCCTTCCACCGCAGATGACTCCACGGATTCTTTAGCTGCAGGAATCGCATTTTCTACAAGAGAAACAAACCCGCAGGTATGAGGTTAATCACACAAGCAGAAAAAAATGACTTCACTATCTACAAATACTACAAACTACTGTGTTTACTAAACATTTACAATGAAGAATATAAGAATGAAGTGCTCATTCTTCAGTTTAGTGTGCATGAGGATTTTTTTTTTTTTATATTGGGAAGTTTAAAAACCCCACCCTACTAGTGGTGGTCAGAGGGCCTGGTGGCGCCAGTGTCCGGCAGCCTTGCCTCTGTCAGTGCGCCCCAGGGCAGCTGTGGCTACAATGTAGCTTGCCATTGCCAGTGTGTGAATGGGTGAGTGACTGAATGTAGTGTAAAGCGCTTTGGGGTCCTTAGGGACTGAGTAAAGCGCTATACAAATGCAGGCCATTTACCATTTTACCATAATTGACAATAACTAGTAAAACCATGCACAGAGATCTTTTAGAAGTTTCAGAGATACCTGCAAAGCCGGTTAGCAGGGCTGAATTCAATTCATATTGAAATATTGAGTTCACCAGTGTTTCGGATATCAGCGCTGCAGCAGGGTCAGTATAATATAAATGTCATAAACCTGATTTCCCCCCACACTCCGTCTCTGAGTCAATATAAGGCAGATGAAAAATTGAAGGAAACATTGACTGTGTAACCGCAATAGTAAGACAATCCCATCGTTCCTTTATGATCATCTTTGTATACAAATTTAACTTGATAAGTGCTTAAAGAAACAAATCAGGTGAAAAGTAGAAACAGTTTCTCACAAACATATCAATCTGATTTTTTTTTTGCAACAAAATTAGTTCCCCCTGCTGGAAATTAGAAAGTATCCACTATCCATTGTGTATGAGGGGCCACTAATGGCTTGATGTATATAAAAATGATGTTAAGCAATGGTATGGACCAATGTGTTAGTGATTAGCTTTTGAATTTAGTTTTATAAAGGACAGTTTCTAAAACAGCTTATTTCACCATTGTCCATCTCAAACTGACAGTATAATGGTAAACGACCAACACTAACCTTGTATTCCCTGATGTCAAGAACAGCGTAAGCGTGTGTTGGCACTAAACCCCATCTTTCCCCTTCCTCCTCTGTCATTACACCCGTTGCTGTGGTGATGAGAACGTCACCCCTGTGAAACCTTAAACAGGAGAGAGAGAAGCACATACAGAGTGAGAATAAGCACAGATGTTTAGTTGAGGAATTTATTATGGCCTATAAAATAATTATGCCTGTGTAAGTCTGTGCATCTACCTCTGGAAGAGCATGCGGAAGGTGTCGTCCCTGTTGAATGACTGATTGTCAGAGTGCATAGCGATGCGTTCAGGAATCCAGCCAGTGAGAGCATGCAGATCAATATTCTGTAAAAATTAGGCTATTATGAAAACAGTTCTTAAGAAAACTAATTTCTTGACTTTGACATCAGACTTTTTTTGAATTCAGAATATATGCAGAAAGTTGCTCAACAGCATGGCTGCAAAATTTAGGAAAAGAGAAGCTTTTTGGAGTTACTAAACCTGGAAGTGAACCAATTACAAAGACACAAATTTATCAAGCTAAAAAAAAAAAAAAAAAAAAAAAAAAAAAAAAAAGCACATTTATTTTTAAATATATTTAAACTTATTGCAACTGTACATTCCTTTCTCCTCAGTTCCAGCAAATCCCTGCACAAAATATTTTACTTAATTACTTTTTATTGGGGAGCTATTTTTAGATGTTACCTTTTTGCACCAGAAGAAATCACTAATTAACAAATGTCCCGGTTTACTTACCGAGTTGGAACCAGGGAAGTCGTAGCCGCCCATCACCTTCATGTAGGCCTTCTCAATTAGGGACACCCAGAGCTCGTTCCTGTTGCTGGAGTAGGAGCACAATAACTCTCCATTGCGATCCACTGGGAGGAAGTCATCTATAATAACCTGGAACAGGCAAAGAGTCAGTTTCTCAGTTTAAGGAAAGCAGGAGTAATATAACAAAGATCATAACTATAACTTTTTCTCATGCACAGGAGTTATCAGATAGAAGTAAGACTTTTTCCCCATTTTCCATTTTTTGAAGTAAAAAAAAAAAAAAAAAAAAAAAAAAAGGGGGGATGAATTTGTATACTTAAAAAAAAAAATAACTATTGTTATATTAAAATTAATGCCAGAATGCATTATTAAATCTAAAAAAACAACAACAACAACAACAACAACAAAAAACCCAAAACAAAAAACAAAAAATCAAAACAAGATATTTTCTTTTGCATCATGAACAGGTGACATGAGTGTAAACATTTCACAAAGTACTTTTTTATGCTTATTTCAACTCACACTGTAAAGACAAAATATTTGCAATGCAAATAACCAACAGGTAACAGGTAACTGACTGTTGTAAATCGTTGTTTACCTTCCTGGGAACTCCGTTGATATGGAGTTTGACCATGTACTTTCCACAGGGGTTGTATTCCGGCTCTCCTCGTCTGTTCTGAGGGTAGATTATGCTGCAACACACAAACATGCAAGGTTCAATGGCTATTTTGCTTTTTAGTATGAAAGACAGTTTAAATTAAAATGCACTGCATGCTGATGTGCCATAAAAACAATATCAGTAAGGAACAGAAGCTACACAGCACCTGGTGATGAGTTTTTTGTTGTAGCGTCTCTCGTAGGCTGCACTGATGGCTAAAGAGGCCACAAACGAACAGTCCGATACCACCGTCTGGACAGAAGATGAAATGAGGAAATCAATGTGAATGTGGGTTAATATATAATTACATACATTTAAATACATTGCATAAAATCACCATTACTTTAAGTCTGAGTTTGGACTTTTTACACTGAATGTTTGTGCTCTTTTTACATATCAAAAGGGTTTTTAAATAGTCTCCCATAAAAACGTTTATCTGTGGTGTTACTGTGCCATCTACTGGATGAATTTAAGCAGTGAACAAAAAAAAACCACCATATCATCCAACCCATGTTAAAGAAACAAATTTTAAATGCATGATTCTTCAATAACTAACATGAGAAAAATAATTGTGGTAAAGGACAAAGTTTGAACAAGATTTTTATTTAATATTCAAATATAAGCATTTTAGAAAATACATGTAGAGATCAATTGAGGATTGTGGAAATAAAATGAAACCAGTCCAACCTGTTTGATGCTGAAGCTGGACACAGACATGATCATGGTGGGGTTATTGCAGATCTCATCTGGCCGAACCCAGCGGGAGAAGATGGCTTTCTGTTTGGGTGACAAAGCCAGTTTCCCTGATTTGTCCCTGGTGAGAAGAAAAAAATAAAATAAAAACAAAAACTGTTTTTAGCCAAGTCAGTCACACATTTTATTTTTCTATGTCATCAATTTTCAACTACAGTAAGTTTCTGTCAGTAATTCCCACATGTATTGGACCAAAGCTTCATATATGTAATGTTTTCTACTGACAAGCCTGCATTTGTTATACGAATTTAACCTGGAAAAACTTCTTACAACCACATCTCAAAGCAAAAGTGTTTTAGTGTTGAGTGTTTCAGGTATCCTTTCCTTCAATGTGTCAAGAAACAGATACTGCAGTTTCCACAAATCTTAAGACTGTCTCCAAAATACATACATCGCACATGACTTTTCTCTCCTGAATGCCTAAGTGAGGCATGTATTAACTTTGAAACAATGTTACTATTATAAAAACTGACTGCAAACAATAAAGCAAACTCACGAGAAAGGTACAGGAAAGGCAAATCGCTCTTTAAGGTCCACGCTCATAAAGGGCACGTAGGCTATGCCATTGATTGTAGATGTACTCCTGAAAATAAAGCATGTTTAATGAAATAGAAAAGCTTTGACACATAATTTTGTATGCAGTAGTATTTACATATTTAAAAAGGATAAAACCATTAGGGCATTAAAGAGCCCTATACAAGTTTTCCAGGCATCTTTTGCATCCAAAGATTTTCAACATAATTTCATCAAAGGCTGAGGCAGTAATTTCATTTGCCACCTGGTGCAGTGATTTAGCACAAAACTACATTCGAAAAAAATTTAAATGTTATACTTTCTAAAAGTTTTCAGCAACTAAAAGGGTATGCTAAAGAGATACCCAGAAACATGGGCCTTTATGACATATTCAGTGAGCCTTCTCACCTGAGTACCTCGATCTCCTCAGATGTGTAGCGCTGACCTTGGGGCTCACTGGACTGCACAGCCCGGACAGATTGGGATTGCTGTCGGTCATTGAGGCTGAAGTCTGGCCCAAGAGGGAGGAACTGGCGGACAGGTCCTCCTGAACTGGCACCAGTGCTGGGCTTGGTTCCAGGAGCCCCCGTCCTGTCCTGAGCTGAAGCCGTTTTGGACTGGGATTCTTTAAGACCTTCGGCTCTGGCAAAATATAGTGGAAGAAGTTTATTTTGGGTTTTTTTGTTTTGTTTTTTTAATATGCAAAAAGTGAAAACAACAACAACATTAAAACAAAAAGCTCTAGAGCATTAAAATGAATGATGAACATTCTAGTTTACAACACAAAATCAGGACCAGTTTTATATGTACCTGTCTAAAGCTTGACGTGCCAGCTGTTTCAGTTTGTTCTGCAGCACTTGCTCAGATGTTTCATTGGACTGGTGAAAACAAAACAAACAAAAGAAATCAGGAAGAGGAATTGTGATTGAAATGTGAGCATGAGTAGGGATAATATGAGGGAAGTTTGAGTGTCAGTCAGTGAGTGACATAATGAAAAACAGAAAGGGGCACAGCAAGATACTAACCGTTTTAATGCACAGCTCCACAGCCTGAGTGTACAGTTCAATAGCTTCATCATCATTTCCCTTTTCATCTTCCTCAAAGGCTTGGGTAACCAGGAAGTGGGCACGTTCCAGGTCCAACTGGTGCCGGGACTTCAGTGGGTCACTTTTCTGTGCTTGAACTAGTGTCAAAGGTCAAAGGAAGAAATGGTTAAGACAACAGGTAATTTGACCTAATTCATTTTCCCATGGAGTCTTAATTACATTGTTGTCATAGAGGATTTTTAATGGACACCAAGTTATCCAAACCTGTTTTTAGCACATTATACTTGAGTAAATGAAAACTCAAGATGAAAGTTGGAAATATGAATATCTTCATTACAAAACAGGCGCTTTTCTTTGTCTCTAGCTAAAACCTGAACAACATGCAGGAAAAAACACCAAAGACTTGTTGGACAGGTCCAGATTAAGACCAGACACTAGATAAGGAGATTAATGCTCCCTAGTCTTTCCTATCTGACCCAAAGACTCATCTTAACTACTGTCTGTCCATATTTGTCTCTCATTGTAAATGGTAAATGGCCTGTATTTATATAGCGCCTTTATGGTCCCTAAGGACCCCAAAGCGCTTTACATATCCAGTCATTCACCCATTCACACACACATTCACACACTGGTGATGGCAAGCTACGTTGTAGCCACAGCCACCCTGGGGCGCACTGACAGAGGCGAGGCTGCCGGACACTGGCGCCACCGGGCCCTCTGACCACCACCAGTAGGCAACGGGTGAAGTGTCTTGCCCAAGGACACAATGACCGAGACTGTCCAAGCCGGGGCTCGAACCGGCAACCTTCCGATTACAAGGCGAACTCCCAACTCTTGAGCCACGATCGCCATTGTATTCAGTAAGTAAAACAGAATTTAACCCTCCAACAACTTTTCTTGAGCCACCTTTAATCTCTTGAACAGTGCTGAAATAGTGCTTAAACTATCAGTTTAGTAAGTTTGCTGGTGCAGCTTAATACAACAGCATACACATAAACTCCACCTTTAAAAATGTCATAAAGTAATTATTATTCTTTGTTAACGCTGGCTCAGACAGGTGCTAAGTTAACTTAGTTGTGATTTTTTTGGTAGCTTTCTGGATAAATGATAGAAAGATGATAGAAAAAAAGAGCAATCAATTTCTACACTTCATATTATAGAAATCACTAAACAGCAATACCCAGCATTACACATCATCTAGTGGTAACAGGACTCTTGTACATTCTGTGGCCACACCCATGTGAACACACAAATCAAGAGCATGAGGAGAGTCATGGAAAAAACTGGTCAGACAGAAACTGAGAATTTATGTCCTTTTCAGTAAAAAAGAGAAACATTTTCTTACTCATTAAACACTTCACCTCTTTTAAGGTGTTGCTCAAGATAAATCAACAACTCAGTAAAACAGGATAATGAGTGTCTTTTAGACAACAAGTTTAATGAACAACATGTGGAGTGTGTTTATTACAGTTTCCAGCTATCCATACCTTAATTAAAATGGGACTATATTCATTTCCAGGTCTATATTTTCATTCTATATTACTAGGGTAGCTTTTATGTGATTTATATTTCACATTAAGCCTTCATTTGTAAGTCATCTGAAAATCCATCAGAAGCACAACCCTTTGGGCCTATTGTGAGGTGAGCTTACCTGCATTGTGGAGGGCTTGAACCCGATCCAAGTATTCATTCACTTTCTCCTGGATCCCTTCCAGTTTGGACCCTGCCATGCCAGCATAAATGAGGGCCTGAGCTGCCTCCTATGGAAAACAAACATAAAAGAGGCAGCGGTTAGAAAAGTATCACATCCGGTCACTAAGTACTGGCATCCAGGGACACTAGCAACCCTCAACTTGGACCAAATATATTTGTAAACTGTTGATTCGTAAAGTAGTAGACTTCTTAAATCTAATCCTGCGGCTATTACAGAAATGAAAGTGAGTTTGAACTTCTAAGATTAGCAAAATGCTAACCCTGAAAAATGGCAGACGTTTACAGGTAAAACTTATTGGCACTTACCTTATAATAAAATACAGCCTCGTTATATTTGCCATTCTGGTCATGTGTTACAGCTGTTTTGGCAAAAGTGACAGCATCAAGTTCCAGCGCCGCGGAGTCCATGTCGAGCAAAACTTGTTGACAGAGTGACAATCTCTCAGTTAGCCAGAACAGGCTAGCTAACCGTTAGCTACCTATAAAATGTCTACAAACAAAATATCTGCTTTTCTCTGTTGGCACTGTTCATTCTATCAACTCGGAAAAAACATAGTGAAGATAATGCTGATACGTGGTGTTGATACAGCCAAAACTGCCACGGTAAAAGTTTTCCTCTGCCTTTTAACAAATGACTACAACATTAGCAGACACCAAAAGAACCATACTGTTTCCGGTAGACAATTCGCGCAGTCGCAGTAGAAACGCTAGCACTGTTGAAGAGCGCGGGGGGTACGACGTTGCGTTCACGAGCAGGGGAAAATAACATTTTTTTTTAATACAGCTAACGTTATTTATTGGCAATTAGTAAAATATTGTAGTATAAGTCTAGTCTTTCTTTTTTTTCTTTATGAGCCATACCATTAAAATATGGGAAAGAGGATGATGCAGAAGTATACAAAGGGTCAGAATGAGTTAAATTGTGTCTGACCAGGTGAACTGACCAGACTTACATGGTTATGAGAGGGATAGTGGATATATTGGAGAAAGGATTTTGATTCTGGAGCTGACAATCAAGAGGAAAAGGGGAAGAGCAATCGTTTTTATGAGGATTTTTTTTTTCCAGAATCACATTTGTTTACTAAAAATGGTAGAGGATGATCTTACCTGTTGGAAAACTTTACCTGTCTCAAAAATCATTTTTCCTTGCTGATCCCTAATAAACCCTCTATTTCTTGGTTTAAGTCACTACACTCAAACGTCTCAAAATTTTTATGGAAAAAATAGATTGCAGTATGTTTTAAAATAGTCAAAACAAAGATTTTTAGAGAGCTCATGGTTAGAGCTAGAACAAGCACTCAGTTAAAGAGTAAAACTCTGCTTTAAAACTGTTTTAAATCTTCACTTATCCTCTATAAACTAACACCCATTTGGAGTCTAGATATATCAGAAAAAGAAAATACAACATTTTCCCTCATGGCATGAGAAAAGAATTACAAATGTAAAAAATCTAGAACATGTTATTCAAGAAAGAAACTTTACCTAATTCTAATAACTTGTATCAAATTATGAAATCAGCAACAGTAAATTTCTTGAATATCAGTAAATGAAGCCTGTGATACAGGCAAGATTTAATTCCAATCAACTGAACTTAAAAAGTTATTTTTAAAATAATGACTCAGTTTCCTTTCCAACTGCAAAATGGGAGCAAGATCAATCCCTCAAGATAAAAACTTCTCAACACAAATGTGTTTAAATTCCTTAATCTGAGATCTATATGCAAGCTCTAAGGTCTTGTATGCCTGTTCAGAGTTTCTGGCAGAGGATATATGAATACCTATGCACATGGTTTAGTTGCTGTATTCCAACCTTACCTCACTGTGTATCTTTGGTCAGGTAAGTGAATTATCTATGGATGTGCAAACAGCAAACATAGTTCTGAATGCCTTATATACCTCTTGAAGAAAACTATCCTTGGGAACTGGAAATCGAAAAATTATTTGTGTATTACTCAATATAAAAATTTAATCTAGAGAGAATGTCTGCCTCCTCAAAACAGCAAATGGGGAAATTTGAATTTTGATTTTCTCTGCTTGTCGCAGATAAGATATATTCTGTACTCACCAAGAGCTTTTTCTGATTTGTGTTGCATAAAATACCAATAGCTCCATGAAGCCATGGAACCATTTGAGGTGACTCATAGTTTTCAATACAAATAAAAATACTCAGAATAAAATTATTTTGCCTCCCAATAAGCAATCTTCTTTATGATTTTAGTATATCCAAAACTAAAACAGGATATACATTTTCAATAAGAAAATCTTTTAAACGGTTTATTCTCAGTGCTTCTGATTTTAACCTTTCACATAAATACAACTATCTTAATGTGCATCATACACATAAAGGTATGATGCAATTGTCTGTTAGATGTGAGCATGTGGTAACAATGTATCTCATGTCAATAGGGACCAGATTGTAAGTCTTTTTTCCACACATATCTATTTGTTGATGGGAATTATTTATTTGTTTGAACATGTCTGAGGCATAGTTCTCACTCTGCCCCTTGTATGCTCTTGTATACTCTCAGAAAACACTTTATCAAGTGCACCACAGTAATCCGTGGTTGGAGCCATTTTTATGGTCAGACCTCCCTTAATTCTATGTGGAGGATACTTGAAATATTTTCTATATAAATATCTAGAGACACTTGAGTCCATATTAGCACGATACTTTCAAACAGTTACTGCAGATTTGTAAGACTCTATCAAAAGTGCTCTATTGAAATAGAGACCTGTTGACTATGGGGGCTATTTGACTACAGTGAACTCACATGATGTACTATGTTGCTGGAATCAGCCATCAGAAAAATGGGTGCACTGTTGCCATGAGGAGATGGGCATGGTCAGCAACAATACTCATTTTATCAATACTCATTTGGCATTAAAGGACACCAAGTGTGCCATGAAAATATACCTCCCAAACCATTATTTTGACACCACCAGTCTGAACTGCTGATACAGGGCAGGATGGAGCCATGTTTTTGTGCTGTTTATGCCAAATTCTAAGTCTACCATATGAATATTCCAGCAGACTTTCAGGCAAAAGTTTTTAATAATTTGGTTAATTAAACTGAAATAACTACTGAGACAAAAAGCATAAATTTACTTTGAAAATTAACTAAACTAATGTGGGGAAAAATAAAATTACAAGAAGATAGAAGTAAATGAATAAAATCAAAACTTTGATAACAACACTAAAAAACATTGATCTGCATAAAACCTAAATACACAACATGAGAGTCCTCTAAAGCTGAGCTTCCTGTTGTTCCTGCTCTGTAGCTGATGTTGACACTGTGACTGATTAACAAAGTCCAAATGTAGAGGCCAGCTGTCCTTCTTCCACATCTGGATTAAACATGTTACAGCAGTTTGAACAGTGTTGTTCTTGGCTTGATTAAAACTTTATACCTAAACATAGTATTAAAAAAATCTCAATGCCGATACTTCAGACAACGACTCTTTGATTTGAAGTAATGCAGTGCCCTCTGTTGACCAGTTATTAATATCATCATTAATGTTATAATTTGAAACTGAGACTAGTCCTCTGAGGTTTTACTGCAGTATTCAAACAGACAAAGCTTTCTTTTTGCAGATCCATCAGTTCTTCTCATTACAGCTCACTGATTTAAATCCTTGGTCTTGGACAGAGATTGCACAGTGACCAACAGAAGGAGGCAGGTCGATCCAGGAGCTGAGGAAAACAACAAATCTGCTCAAGGCTGATGGACACTGGTACACTGTAATTGATTTATTCCAGATTTGGGAAATACTTGGAATTTATATTGATTCAAAGTGTCTCTTACCTATTAGTCATATCCCTTCCATCCAGCCACTTCCATTTCCCATCTTCAACTCTCAGACCAATCCAGTATCCTTTATTTTCATCATATTTCCAACTGTTTCCATTGACGGTTTTCTGAGGATAGAGAGAAAGTTGTCAAATGCTTTGCTCTAAGAAAGCTTTCAATCTAAAGAAATTATTTTTATTTCCTGAAGTCTGTAATAACGTGTCCTACAATTTTCTCATTACCTTTTCTTCTTCATTAATCACAACAACCAGCCTGACAATTCCCAGCCAGCCTGACAAGGGTTACATTTTCTGTCTGCAAGAATAGAGAACTGTTAATAAACAACATCAGTGCATATCTATGTTAAATTAGGTAATTTTGTACAAATATATTTGGAACATACTGTTATTTTCTTTGGGACAGTAGGCATCAATGCTCCATTAAGCTCGACTAACATTGAAGTCACTCCATGATGTCATCATCTGTTGTATTATTTCTGTTAGGTTTTTCTTCTCTGTCTCCAGCTCCTCATTTTTCATTTTGAGCATCTGTGTCTCTGCAGTCAAGTTTGTGATCTGTTTTTCTAAAACTGTGGAGACTATAAGGTTACAAAGGACAGCAGTTAGTTTTTTTTTTAAGTAGATTGAATATATTTACATGTTTCTTATAAATTAATGCAACAATAACTGTTAAAAAAAAACACAATCAAATATAAAACATCACACTACTTTGCGTGTAAGTTTTAAAGTTGTACTCACAGTAGATGCGAAGGACCATAATTAGTATTAGAATTCCCCAGCATGTTGCTAGTGATGGAAAAGATTTATTACAAGATGACTTCTTATATAGCAAAAACAAAAGTTATTTCAACAACCAAAATTATTCATAGTTTTCTTGAGAATAAAATGAAATGTGTCAAAGATCCCTAATTATTTAAACATTGTTCTGTTATGTACAACCACAAAATACCTATTGGAGGCAGAAAAAAATGATTTAACTTTAGACCAGACCTATAATCACAAAGAAAACTAAATCAGAAAACCTGAAGGCAAAACTAAGGCTAAACCTTGTTAAATGTAATACAGACCCCCCAAACTCAGAACACTATATATACAGAAAAAGGCAAAAATGTAAATAGAAAAACTGAAAACTCAGGCAAAAAACTCAGGGTTGATGACAGCTTTTGTCATTTCTGTGTTTTGTATCTTTGTGGGAGATATTACATCTTAAAAAATGTTGTTTGAAAAACCCTAAAATTCAGAAACATGGTCAAAAACTTGGATTCCATTGTATAATATTTTTATTTATTTTCAGTCAAAAGTTACACAGTTTTAAACATTTAATTACTTTACATGGGTACATTTCTGTTTTAAATGCTCTGTCCACAAATGGCCTTTGGTAAGAATTGCTTTACAGAGTCCAGGAACAGAGATTAACAAAAATATGACCTGCTCACCTGCAAACTTTAGCTGCACCAATCAGAAGAAACAAAGAGGCATAAAACAGCTCATCAGACACTCTTTGATCTGAGCTTAGGATAAATAAGGATTATTTCCAACTATCAGTCATGCAAAGCTACACTATTACAGTCCAGCAGTCAGAGTATAGAGATGGAAATCAGTTGAATTACACAGCAGATCATCTGAGGAAAATCAGCCAATAACGTTCAGACTAAACCGACCCACAGTATTCCTTCTCACAGTAACCGGCTGTCTCCTCCTCTCTGTGGAAAATCTTCCCATCAGGCTGCGTCTTCCACCTCAGCTTCACCTCTTCTCTGATCCCTTGCTCCAGCAGCTTCTCCTCACCTGAAACACAGTTTTCACACATTAACAGAAGCTCCTCATTAATCAGCCGTTGTTTCCGTAGTGAGCAGAAAACTTTGTTCGTGCTGTTTCTGGGGTAATGAACTAAATGAACTGCCTGGTGATGAAACTGAAGTTTGTTATTAGGCCTCATTGCCTGTCATTGGGTCACTTCGTCTCCTCACAGTAATCTGAAATTAAATGACTTCTTCAAGTTAAGAATTAAAAAAGGTTAAATAACAAAAATCGATGGGATTCCATTAAATGAGCCCGTGATCTCTGCAGCTGTGTGCTGTCACGTTTCCCTGAACCTGGACTGCACAGACTCACTGCTCTCTATCATTTCACAGTAGTTATAGCAGTCTGTCCCTTGTATCGGGGCCAGTGTGTCCTCTGACCTGCTGCAGGATGGATTCTTGCACTGTGGGGTCGTTCAGGTCTGCAGATCCTGCCCTCAGCTGAACCTTCACTGACCTCGAGGCTCGAGAAGATTTGACATCTGCAGAGAAAGATAAGGCCGAATTTCAATTCAATTTTATATATACAGCGCCAAATCACAACAACAGCCGCTGCAGGCGTTTTAAAAGGTAAGGTAGACCCTACAATAACACATATAGAGAAAAAAACAAGAAATCAAATGACCCCCTATAAGCAAGCACTTTGGCAACAGTGGGAAGGAAAAACTCCCTTTTAACAGGAAGAAACCTCCAGCAGAACCAGGATCAGGGAGGGGCGCAAGTGGGAGAAAGCAGTCTTACATATTTGTTTAATATGTGCATTGAAGGACATGTCCTGGTCAAAAATGACTCCAAGGTTCCTCACAGTGTTACTGGAGGCCAAGGTAATGCCACCCAGAGTAAGAATCTGGTTAGATACCATATTTCTAGGATTTTCAGGGCCGAGTACAATAACCTCAGTTTCATCTGAATTAAGAAGCAGAAAGTTAGCGGCCATCCAGGTCTTTATGTCTTTAAGACATTCCTGCAGTTTAACTAATTGGTGTGTGTTATCTGGCTTCATGGACAGCTAGAGTTGGGTGTCATTAGCATAGCAGTGAAAATGTATGCTATGTCTTCTGATGATACTGCCTAAGGGAAGCATGTATAATTTAAAAGTGCTATATAAATAAAATTGATTTGATACTTTCCTTAGGCCATCAAATTAAGATAGATTTTATGTTGTTGGTTCTGAAGATCTGGATGGATATTTTAATGTATTCTTTATTTCTATTTTTCAAGACTTGGAGATTTGCCTTTTTTATATAACTTGGCCTACCCTTTTTAGTTTTGTTAATATTGGCAATAGTGAGAAGTACTATGGTTGGATTCAAATGTATTTAATATAGGGCATCTAATTAAGGTAAATGTCATGTTTTTAGTTGTTAGAATCTGATGAGCAATATTTTATTTTATTATTTGTTATTTTGTTTTTCAGTTTTCCCCCTGAGAGATTGCCACCTTAATGTGGTCAGGGGGTTTGCGTGCCTCAGTGACACTAAGAGCTAGACCTGCAGAAGCTTAGCCTTCAGGGGGGACACCCAAGTTGGTCAGGTTTTAGGGTAGAGGTCTGACAAAGTGCAATCCAATTACATGACAAAAACAGTTATTCAGAGCACCCCACACAACCCTTACCCCTTTCTCGCCTCTGTTGCCACCATGTGCCCCCTTTACATTTCTGTCTGGAGGAGGAGAGGAGCTGCAGAAAGGCGTGTAAGACTTCAGCTCTGCTTCCTGGTCCCAACTCTGGATAGTCATATTTTGGGAGGGGTTTAATAAATTTGTCCATATTTCTAGAAATGAGAGCGGCTCCATCCAAAGTGGGATGGATGCTGTCTCTCCTAACAAGACCAGGTTTCCTCCAGAAGGTTTGCCAATTATCTATGAAGCCCACATCGTTTTTTGGACACCACTCAGACAGCCAGCAATTTAAGGAGAACATGCGGCTAAACATGTCACTCCTGGTCTGATTGGGGAGGGGACCAGCGAAAACTACAGAGTCCGACATTGTTTTGGCAAAGTTACACACCGATTCAATATTGATTTTAGTGACCTCTGATTGGTGTAACCGGGTGTCATTACTGCCGACGTGAATTATGATTTTAATGAATTTACGTTTACCCTTAGCCAGCAGCTTTAAATTTCCTTCAATGTCGCCTGCTCTGGCCCCTGGAAGACAATTGACTATGGTTTCCGGTGTCTCTAGCTTCACATGTCTGAGAACAGAATCACCAATTACCAGAGTTTGACCCCCGGCGGGTGTGTCGCCGAGTGGGGAAAAATGGTTAGACACATGAACAGGTTGGTGGTGTACCTGGGGCTTCTGTTTAAGACTATGCTTCCTCCTCACTGTCACCCAGCCGCCCTCTTTCCCCAGCTGCTTGGGGTCTGCCGGGGAACAGGTAGCGGGCCTCACGCTATCTTCGGCTGCACCGGCCACAGGGGCCTGGCTAGCTACGGGTGACTCAAGGGTGTGAAGCCGAGTCTCCAATTCAGTAATCCCGGCCTCCAGAGCTGCAAATATGCTACATTTGTTACAAGTATCACTACTGCTAAAGGAGGCCGAGGAGTAACTAAACATCTGACACAATGAGCAGGAAAGTGCATGAGGGACAGGTGAAGAGGCCATGCTGCACATGAAGATTATACTATGAAAACAGAAGTTATCTAAAGGTTTTTAATTAAATTGGTATGCAGATAAGCTACTCAACTAGTACTTCCTGTTCCTGTGTTGGTGGAACAGGAACAGGAAGTGATACTCTACCGCAGAGAGAGCGAACACCAAATGACAGCGCCACCCAAAGGATCGACAGTGTTGTGCCAAGAGTGTCCAGATGAGCCCAGGAGGACCAGACCGTGCAGAGGACAGACTCACCTCTGGAGCAGAGGAAGGGACGTTGTTCATTACAATTATGACTGTAGAAGGAGCCCGTTGATGCATCTATTGTGGCACAGTTTTGAGTGTCATCAGGCTGCCCGGGCCCCCACGGCAGGTTTGAGGCTGTGCTCAAGTTTGACCACGTCCAGTAATTTCTATACAGTCCAATCCAGGCCTGATTAGAAGATGTCAACATGTTAGCGACCATGGTGTTTACATTTGAATCAATCATGCTGCTCAGGTCTATGTACGTCTGTCTGCAGTAAGACTGAGCATCAGGCCAGGTCATCAAGGTCGGCACCAGGATGATACTGCTACTCATGCCTGAAAGACAAAAGATCAGATGGATTCAGACCTGCAGCTAAAATGTTCAGTTTGTCAAACCCTGGTACCAAAGTCCAAAACACTCACCATTAAAGCAGAAAAAGCTATGTTGTTCTGAGCACTGTTTTGTGGACCATGATCCATCACTAGATATTGTAACACACTCCCCAGTCCCTGGCTGTCCCGGGGACCAGGAATTAAACCAGGATGACTGAACTGGACCGAGGCGAGACCATTTCCAGCCGCTCTTGGAGAGTCCAATCCACACCTCTGTGCTCCCCGCCCATTTCTGGGCTTCCTGGATGAGAGCTGAGCTGTTAACGATGGCGAGGTCAACGTACTCATCTCTGCAGTATTGCTGAGCGTCGTTCCAGGACTTCTGCAGGTCAACGAGGTGGAGCTGTCTGACTAACTGATCAGACTGAAAATGGCAGACCATCACGTAACCTGAGAGAGGACACGAGTCAGTCAGCATGGTCACAGACTCACCTCAGCTCGATTTTACTCGTCAGGAGAATTTACAGAGATTTGAACAGTGTTGTGGTCTGTTAATAAATGTGTCCTTTAAAGGATCTGTAACTCGTGTACTGGTTAAAATGTGTTTTACAATGCCAGTGGACACCTACACACTGGTTTCCCGCTCCAGGGCCAAACTCACACATCAGGTTAAAAAGCTGCTTTAACAGTGTTAAGTTTGTTTTTCACTCTGGCCTTATTGCACATGTATTTGGATGATTTTTCCTCTTCAGTGTGCACAATAAAGGAAAAAAACATGTTAGTGGTCGAGGCTCAAAGCTGAACAACATGTGCACACGGACGTGGTAAAAGCAGTCAGGATCTTTTTCAGCGAGCTGACGGGTTTGCAGCGTTTCAGGCTTTCAGTCAGATTTCTACACAGAAAATAAAATAAAGACGTGTTTTTCTCAGCAGTGCACACAAACAGAGCCACGTTCATGCACTCTCTCTTCCCTCCTGTCTTTCTTTTTTTACTCTTTTACTTCACTTTATACAAACTGTTACAAACTACCGACTATTAAACTGTCAATCAAACTTTTAACTGGACCCAAAGAAAGCTTTAGAAGTTTAGTTGACATGACAAAGATCTTTGGAGATTGTACGAGTGTTTCTTTGACTGCTTGAAACTCGTTTACAGACACCTTGAAAATAATCACTATGGAGCAGTTCAGTTTGTGCTTTCTTTGATTTTCTGATATTAAAAGTTTTATTCAAACTATAAATGAGGCGACTGAGATGAGTTTACAGACCTGAGAGCAGCAGGAGGATCAGTCCACACCTCTTCATGACTGAGAGCTGAAAAACTGTGAAAACGTCCTCATGAATCTCATCTTCAGCTGCTCTATCATTATTAATCATAACACTTAAACCAGCATCAACAAAGAGGCAGATGTCTCTGTCATTCACTCCATTTCTATCCTAATCTAATGATTCAAACAAAATTATCAAACATATTTAACATTTGAAACGTTCAACTTTAAAAAATGTTGTCTTCATTCAATTATCATCATTTTGTTTATTAGAATACCAGATAATGAATGTGTGAGATTATCAAATAAACCAAAACAAACATATGCATAACATACCCGACACGATGAGACGTCTGTTCAGCTGTGACACAGTCAGAACTCTTCATCTGATATAAATGTCATCCTCGCTCCTCCTCCCACGTCTATCAGAGACTTTGTAAAAGTGGTTTTAGAAAGCAGCCCAGTATGCATTAAAGTGCATTTGATTAAAGATGCTCAGAGTCATTTAACTGAAGATGACTTATTCAAAGTTATTACAGATGCAAACAGACTGACGTCTGGCAGAACGGGCTGTGAACTGGAGCTAAACGAGGTCACAGGCGTCGAACCATGAAACTAGGACTGAGGTTAAACGCAGGAAACGGGCCGTTCGGTTTCAGGCTTCAGTCTCTGTGAGTGGAAGAACATGCTTCTCCTCCTGACTGGAGGTCAGCGTGTCTGCCGCATCATCAGCAAAGATGGACACACTTGGAAATGTTTGTGTCTTCATTTGAATCCAAAGCCGAGGTTTGCGAGTTTGCTTGCTGTGCATGTGTTTGCATAGATACAGCACTGATTCTCTGCCTGACCACTTCAGTGTTATTTGAATAATGTTGTAATTATTATAATTCTGACAAAACAGCGTTCAAGCTTGACTCCTCCAAACAAATCAGTGATGATGAAGACACAACCTGACACATTTCACATGTCAGTTCCAATCATAGAGAACAAATAGTTTTACTTTGTTCTTTCTTTCTTTGTTTAGCTTCAGCGTGTTTTTAATGATATTACAGTTTTAGTGCATCTCCTCTAAAAGTGCAAAACTTGCTTTGAGAGTCTCACACAGCACCACTTCCAAAGATGGAGGCTCAGTCAAATACAAATAAAATGCACTGATTTTAAAGTCACCACTAAATTTCACTGAAAGTAAGTAAATAAAATGTTATTTATGTAGCGCCTCACAATGTGAAGATCACAAAGTGCTTCACAAAGAAATACCAAGGAATTTAAAAGAAAAGATAATTTTTTTTAAATATCATTATTGGATGTGCTGCAGGTGATGATGTTGATACAAGACATACCTGTCCCAGTGATCACATGGTGAACGGTGTTGCCACGGCAGCCGGATGCCAGCTCGTTGCCCGTGGTGACGGAGAAGTCCACCTTGCCAGGTGTCAGCATGGGTCTGTTCTGCTCAACGCCCGGCGCTGCCGAGGAAGGTCCGAGCGCTCCTCTATTTATTTTCAGTTTTTAGTTTCATTCGATGGAAACTTTCTTCTTGTTAGGCCTTGGAAAACTTTACCATCCACATGACAGAGCACTCTGACTCATATCTGATGATGTGTAAGATCAAGAGAATATCAGAAATGATGGTAAACCTGAAGTCTGCTTTGGATTATTCTCTTCAACAATCAGTTGACAACATTTCAGTTTTGTGTTTTGAAGGTTTGAGTAATTGCAGCCACCACGAGTACATGAAAAAGGACTCGAGGTCTTTTTAAACCTTTATTTCCGTCCTGTCTGAGCGCAGCCCACAAACGAACATCATGAAAATGATTCAACAGAAAAGTACCCAGTTCTTAGTTAAACTCGGTTTTCTATGTGAAAACTGTCGTTTCAGCTCTGTGTGACGGGAGAACATTACAGCCATGCGCTGAGTCCCCTTAGACAACAATGATGCTAAGTTTAGCTAGTAAAACAGTTGCTAGTGTAGCTGCTTACACTAGTCTCATTTCAGTTTGATGGTACAAATGTAACATGAGTGACATTAGTGATATTTTACTATATACACACCATTTTTGGAAAAAGAAAGCTCAATGGTGGAATCAAATATGACATTTAAGTCAAAATTCAAGGTATTATTTCTATTTCATATCATTTATGACCCCTGTGTGAAAGTTTTAGTTATATTTAAGGACAATACCCCAAAAATAAAGTCTAAGATTTGATCCTTGTGCGTTTCAGATGAAATGAAGACACACTGATGCAGTAGATATTCTTTTATTGATGAGAAAACTGTGCAGTATAATTTACTCAAGATGTTGAAGATATGAGAGCATTAACAGGCTGACTTTTGGGTAAGAGGCTCTAACAGGAGAGAGGTGATACAGAAACATGACATCCTTATAAAATACTGACACGTTTTATGAATGGACAACTTTTCACAGCTCTTTGCATTTAAATGAGCTGCATACTTTTCCCACTGAAACCAGCACAATCCCACTGTGATGAAGACAATATTTGAACTAAATATATTCTGGATAAATCAAAGCATTATCAAAGTTGTCCGTGGTTCCCTTATTTTTCTTTCTTTCCCTGTCAGATCCTGTCCTGCAGGATAAACATCAGTGAGTGGTTCCCTGTATGCAGCTGTTACAGTTTGTGTTGGAGATACTTCTGCAAATACAGGAAGCAAATATCGAGAAAAGTGTTTTCAATGTTTTTACCAGTCCCTCAATTACAGCGAGCTGTTTGTTCTCCCCCTGTTCTCCTCTGCATCTCTCAGCTGTTGCTGGCTCCTTTTCCTCCTCCTCCTCCTCACACACTGTCCTGGTGTCTCATCAGGGGTGGAGAGCCTCTGTCCTGTCTCCTCTCACCTTCCTTCTCAGTCTCTTCTGACTCTGGACACTTGCAGAAGGACATCAACCATGGCAGTTAGCAACAAAAGCAAAAGAAGTTTATCAAATATTTGTTAACTTGCAGGATGAAAACAGTTTGTCTTATAATCACAAAGACACACTTTGTGTTTTAATTAGAGAAAGGAGAAACAGGAGGAGGACTTCTCCATCTACTGTCTGTCTCATTATTAGTGGTTTATACAGGATGAGAGCTCTTTAAGGACAAACTTCAGCACAACATGGTTGAGTCTGGGTCCTCGCCACAGTTCGCGGGCCAGATATTTGGTCAACCGTCTGCTCGGTGTAACAGACCCAGCTTCGGCAGAAACCTAAACTAACTAACCGACCAAAGAGCCGCTTTAAATGGCGATATCACTAACGTCACGTAACTTTTTTAAGGCTTTTCATTATGCTAACACTTGTTCCGCTGTATATTTGAAGAGAGATACAAGCCCAGTGCTTACTTTGAAGATTTCTGGACCGCCTCACTTCGACCGTCCACCACTTTTCTTCAACCTTTCACTCGCAGTTAATCCTGGTATATAGTTGGGCATATCAAGGCTACGTCCACACGTACACGGAGATTTTCCGTTTTCGTTTTAAAAAATAATCCCGTCCACACGTAAACGCAGAAATGAAGGAAAACGCTGCTAGGAACATGCCAACGCAACAGGTGGCGATATATTCCTAACCATGTAGAAATGTTGGCCAATCAGAAGTCTAGAAGCCTCGGTAGGAAATAGTAAACAAAGATGGGGCATAGAAGCAGAACCGAGTCCTCTGTGTGGAGGGACAGTAACTGTGTGTGTATATGTAAGCATTTAAACACTGCAGAGAGTACAATTAACAGTATTGTAGAAATTCATTTCACCGAAACAATAACGTGGCGCACAGTGTGACGTCAAAAAAGGCGCACACCTTTGACGCTGCGTTTTCTCCGTTTTTCTCGTCCACACGTAAATGCAAAAACGGAGTTTTCGGAAATATCCACCCTGGCAGGCGTTTTTAAAAATCTCCGTTTTCAGTGACCGAAAACGCCGTTTACGTGTGGACGAAAGGTGCAAACGCATAGAAAAATCTCCGTTTTCAAAAATACCCTGGTACGTGTGGATGTAGCCCAAGTCTGCTGCTGCGCAGCTGTGAGCGCGCGCTAGGGGCTTTTATCCGTGTGCGCGTGCGTTCTTTGCGACGTCACTGGCAGATCAAAGGAATTTGCTTTTGCTTTGATCCGTCAGCCACGTGACAGGCAGCCAAACCCCACAAATAGGGGCTCTCACACATAAAAATTACAGCTCATCTGTTTGCAAATGTTCAACAGTCGGCGTCCTCCAAAACAAGAAAATTCTCCCGCTGTTCTCTCAAACCCGGAAAATCAAATGTGTGATACAACCATGTCAACACGCAGCGAAAATGAAAATTCAATTGTGGTCACACCAGACCAGATAATGCCACCTATCAAGAGGTGCTTCGAAAGGCTCTCTGGAGTTCAGTGGAGCTTAATAGAAAATGGCGCATGCGACTCGGGGACCCTAGCGGTGCTTGCTGATATGATTTGTGAAATCATTCAGATCGCCTCTAGCAGAATCCTCAAAATTGCCCTTCCTGTTACTCAGGATTGCATGACGAAGGAAGATCCAGAGCCTTTAGATGCGGGGAAAATAATCCCGTCCCTCGGAGACTCGATCTCAGACGCCATCGCCAGCTCTCTTAATGTCCCGAAACAGCGACATGAGAGCGCTGACGAGCTGACACGGATGGTTGAGGAAGAGATCTCCGAAAAGGTAAGCTCAACAGTCAAACTCATTACAGAAAGCCCCGATCTCCCGCAAGACCCCGCCGTTTATGTTAGCGGAAATGTAGTAATATTAAAAAGCTGCACCGCATGGTTTGTCACGCTGCCTCGTGCCTTAAAAGGTTTGTAGCACGTAAGATGCGCTGCCGGTGCGTGTCAAGCGGGTGTGATTCCGGTACAGAAAGTACGGATTCAAAGATATCAGTGCAATCAGCAATCACAGAGATTTCTGTGATTCTGTCATCAAGCAGCTCAGATGGAGAGATGACAGAAAAAGATAAAGATGAGGAAGAAATTGAGCTCCCAGACGAATCAGCTCTAACAGAAGAAGACAAAATAAAACCAGCTGCAGAGAGCCAAAGTATCCGAGCTCCAACGCCAGTAGAAGTGGTTGCAGCTGACATCGTAAATGAGATACTTGGGAACATGAATTCAAGCAGTGAAGAGCCCTGTGAGAGGTGTAGCTTACCCAAGCCTGCCTTTAATGCAGGATTAATTATCAACAAGGTGAGAGACCTTTTCTCCAGATGTTTGCCATCCACCTCACACTCAGGGCTCAAAGCACGCAAACACCGCTTTTCCATGTTTGCGAAAAAACAGTTTGAAAAAATGAAAAAAGAGCTGAGACAAGTAATAAAGGCAAACAGGAAATTTTTGTTTGTCTAAAAACATTTTCAAGTTCCACAAGTATGAAACAGTGCCATCCGATGAAAGTAGCCTCCCAGGGTCAGTCCCAGAAACTGGTCCCCAGAGTAAAGAGGCTCATCGAGCCCCTTCCCGAAACACGCTGCTTCGTTACATGCGTTCTTCTCCAGCCGACTTTGACGCCATTAGGTCAGACGTTAACCAGCTGTTTGACAAATTAACAAAGAAAGAAGAACTCTTCATCATCCATAAAACATTGGACAACTTCAGAAATAGTGGGGCAACCAGAGATTTTACCGTGGAGTTGACGGGAAAAGTATTTGATCTACTTTATGACGGATCGACTGTATCAAAATCCCGAACCTCTAATGGGTAGATCCTCTCAGATACAGTCATCTCCAGGACTCCACAACCAGCACATGGCTCAAAGCGTCCCTTTTCTGCTGAAGTCCTCTATGTCCTCGTGAGAAGACGCAGTAGAAAAGTTTTTTACAAAAGCTTTTACTCTGGGTGGAGAACGAAGACCAAGATCAAATGATTGAGGACAAGGTTTCTGTGGTGGTGGAAGACATTCAGAACTTTATTAAAAGAACAAGGACACCGACAAAGGAAACAAGCACAGAGTCAGATGGCAGTGGAAGAGAATCTGTTCCATCACCTGTAACACCAAAACCTGAGAGCATTTCCCCAGAAAGATCTTCTCCGGCACCGGATGAAACACCTGTAACACCAAAACCTGAGAGCATTTCCCCAGAAAGATCTTCTCCGGCACCGGATGATACACCTGTAACACCAAAACCTGAGAGCATTTCCCCAGAAAGATCTTCTCTGGCACCGGATGAAACACCTGTAACACCAAAACCTGAGAGCATTTCCCCAGAAAGATCTTCTCCGCACCGGATGATACACCTGTAACACCAAAACCTGAGAGCATTTCCCCAGAAAGATCTTCTCTGGCACCGGATGATACACCTCAAACACCAAAACCTGAGAGCATTTCCCCAGAAAGATCTTCTCCGGCACCGGATGAAACACCTGTAACACCAAAACCTGAGAGCATTTCCCCAGAAAGATCTTCTCCAGCACCGGATGAAACACCTGTAACACCAAAACCTGAGAGCATTTCCCCAGAAAGATCTTCTCCGGCACCGGATGAAACACCTGTGACACCAAAACCTGAGAGCATTTCCCCAGAAAGATCCTCCCCGGCACCTGATGAAACACCTGTAACACCAAAACCTTGGAGCATTTCTCCGCAAAAATGCTCTGCTAGCATTTCACGCTCTCTCAAGGATTCCTCTGACATGTCTGAGATGCGTTCTGTGTCAGTGTCATCTTCTGATGCTGAGAAAATTTCCGATGACCTCGCTTTTATCCTCATGATGAGAGTCGTCAAAAAATCTAAATCTAAGACCAAACAGTCTGTGTCTCGGTCAGAAGAACTAGAGACGGTCATCAACCGTCTGAGAGATCTGATACAGCCTGAACTAAGCAGCACAGAGTCTGCCACAAGTCTGACAAATAAGAAAAAGTTCATCAAGAAACTAGCCAAATGCCTCATCAAGGAGTTTGGCTCCCCAGACAATGTCTTAAAGGCTGCAATAGCAAATGATTCGTCTTTTGATGAGGCTCTGATAAGGCATCTAAAAATCCGCCTCGGAGTCATCCCCAGTCCTCCCAAAAGTCCAAAATTTCCAGGTTTTTTCAGCTGTGGGAAAAGCTCTGAAAACCCTTTAGGCGGTTCACTAAAGCCAGAGATGATTAAAATGACCATCCTGGCTTTTCCCGCCGCCTGCTTCTTTTAACATCTTGAAGCAGAATTTTAGCACCAAATCCAAATTTTAACAACTGTAGTTCGCGCCATCTCGTCTCCTTTTTGATTTCCATCCCCCCCAACCGGTCGCAGCGGATGGCCGCCCTTTCTGAGCCCGGTTCCGTTGGAAGTTTCTTCCTGTTAAAGGGAGTTTTTCTTCCCACAGTCGCCTAGTGCTTGCTCAGAGGGGATCATTTGATTGTTGGGGTTCTCTGTAGTACTGTAGGGTTTTGACCTTACAGTACAAACAGGGAGGAGACTTTGTGATTTGGCGCTTGATTTTTAAAATATCTAATTCGGCATGAAATAAAAAATATTTAAATTAAAAATACATTCCAGCTTTGTTTGTGTTTTTCTTCTGTTGTCAAATATGTAGAAAGTGTTGCACATGTGATTTTAGTCATTTTACATCAATATGTAGCCAACATGTGTCTGTTTGTGATCATGCTGCATCTATTTTTGTCTGATTTGTGTCTTTGTTTAGTCAATTTACATCTATTTTGTGGCCCAAATGTGTGGATCCTGTTTGACATTGCTATGTTTTGTCTTAATGCTTCACTTTGGTTGTTGATGTTTGTGCTCATTTTGATTCTAGATGTAGACCTGCCATCTGAAAATTAGCACCTAGCCCACTTGGAACATTTTTTTTTAGTCCAGGGGTTAACACATTTTTTTATTTCAAAAAGGGAAATACCTCGGTTACTTTACTACTGACCAAATAAATGATGATGATGACATATACAGATAATGATGTAAGCTCTATGTGCAGGCAAGTACTGTTTAACACAAATTCAGCTTTTGTTCACTTGCAGTTTAAGTGATTTTGTTTATTTATGTTTGTTGCATACTGTTATATACTGCCCCTTGTGGTCAGGATACCTAAAGGGGTAGTGCCAGTCAGATGTTTGTAGCTGTGGGTGTTTGGACTTTTAAAGCACTTTTAAGAAAGTTAATGTTCACTTTTAGAGAACGACTGGATGGCTCTAGTAACAGTGTAATTTTAGCACCCACAGATCCGACAGTGAGTGGTTCCTGTTACTCATGCAGTCTGGGGAAGCACCGGTTGAAGTGTTTGTGTATTTATTGATTTCTTTTAAGTCACTGTGTATTTTATGTATATTATGGTTTATAAGTTTATAAGTCCTGTCAACCCTGTGCTGAGAGGGCTGTGCTCATCCATCCGTCCTGTTCTAATAAAGTCAAATTTCAGGAACACCTTCTTTAGATCTGTTCAGTTTTATTCATGTAGCACCACTTAAACAGTCAACAAATCTGGACTCAAATGATGTTATATTGTAAGGTAAAGACCCCAAAAAGTTAAAAAATGTTCACACCAATGTGAATTGCATTCAGTTCATTGATGAATTGAATGCAATGTCAGTACTCAAAGGTGAGTGGCTATAACTGACTACATGTGTGTACTGTATCATGAGTGGACAGACATGGATGTAAACCACACCTTAACTGTTTGGCTGAGGCAGTGATTCTAACTTAGAGGTGCTCTGGATATTATTAAATGTGAACATATTGTTAAATATCACACTTTTTCGTTGTCAAGTGTTTGAAGAAAACACTTTGGAGCCACTTGAATGAATGTATATAAAGGCATTTAAATGAGGACAAACTGATTTCAAGGAAATAAAAATGCGCAAATTTGAAAGTTTGTGAATGATTTTGTGTATCAGCTGTTTAGTCGTTCTGTGGCGAGATGGATGCTGTCATTGTCACGGTTCTGGGTCACTTTGACCCAGCATTTTCAGTTTCTTGTGTTTTGGTATTCTTCTGTATTATGATTTATGTTTTGATTCTTTAGTTGTGCTGTTTTGATTATTATTATTCTAGGTTTCAGTTTGGTCCGGGTTATGAGTTCTTAGGTTTTGTTCTTGTGCCCTCGTGTTTAGTGTAGGTCTAGTTCAGTGTCAAGTCTACGTCTTTGTGATTTGTTTCTTGTTTCCTGTTTTACTTTAAAGGTCCATGTCTTATGTCAGTGTATTCAGTTTTACTTCGCCCTGTCTCGTTAGCCATAATTTCTCCCAGCTGTGTCTCCCTCCTGCTTCCTATTCCCTGATTACTCCACTGTGTATTTTAGCCCTATGTTTGCCTTTGTGTTACGTCCCTCTGCAGCCTCTAATCTCCTCAATGTTTTCAGCTGGTGCTAATTGGCCACACCTAGTCAGGTGTGGATAAAAGCATACCTGAGGCAAGCTTTTGAGAGAGCTCACTTGTCTTTGCCTTGGTGGCACCAGCCATTTTAGCCAACCTGGTATTCCATTTTAAGATAAACCCTCTTCTCACTAACACTCTGGTATTCTTCTACTTTTCTATGTTGTGGCTTTTGAGCCGGGTCGTAACATAAGTGGGAGCTCGTCCGGGATCTTTGGACATTTTAGTGGAGACTGAATATCAGTTTTTTGTATTGCTTTTAAGTGGGTGAGTGATGGTGTTCACTGTAATTGAGCAAACTCTTTAGTGTGTTTCAGCTGGGTGGCTGTGCTGCCCTTCCATCGAAGCACTTGTTTATTGTTTTGCTTTGTTTTAATTTTATGTTTGGTGGTTATCCTGGGTGGGGGCACGCTTCAGAGTTTGGTAGGAGACTATATCTCTGGTCTGCTGCCTGCTCTCGAGTTCGCGTTCAAAGTTGCCTCGAGCCCGGTACACCACTGAAGACTAGACGGGTCAAGTTTTGTTTTTAGCGTTTTAGGATGGGAGTTGCTCAAAGTGAATCAGTGGCACCAAACTTGGCAGGAGGTTTGAGACCATTCATTAATAATGGTCTTGTAGCTGAGGCAGGTAGGTCGTTTTTAAGTTGGCATAGTGTGTACACCGTGTGTGCCTCTAATATGTCAGTGTTGATGGATGCTAATGAGATCCTCATGAGGTGAGTGTTTTGTGCTGTGACCTTTAGTGTTGTGGGGAATATGGCTACTTTTGTTGGATCACTTGTGAGTGTTGTTGGCCAGGTGATGGCAATAACACTGTGGGGTGCTGAGCCACCCTTGATGTGATCATTGTGTGGCCATAGCTCTACATTTTGTGGTTGGTCACTATTGTGCTTGCTTTACTGAACCTTGTGGATTAAAGTAACTTGTTGTGGTATAAGGCCACTTGTATGTGACCGTTTGTGTGGTGGAGACAACAGATCACTTGGTTGTGATTATTTGTTGCTACTTTTGGTTTTGTGTTGTAGCAGGTCAAGTAATCATTTTGGGTTTGACTGTTGTGCTCCTTTGTGTTGGTCACGTGTTACTTTTTGTGTGTTCAGTGTGGCGACTTCAAATCCTCATGCAGGGGCATCCATGCTTAAAGATGCCAACTATAATGTGAACACTGTGCTTCTGTTAGCTTTTACTTTTATTCCAGGTTTGTGGGTCAAGGACCTGAAGGCTTTAGAGGGGCTTTTAATAAATTTAGGGGTCCTAGAGGAACCCTTTTAAGGGAGGTGTTACGTCCCTCTGCAGCCTCTAATCTGCTCAGTGTGTTCACATTATCTGTCGTGTCGTTAATGTTTGGTACCCTCTTCTTGCTGTTTGTTTGTCTCGTCTTAGTTTCAGCTTTGAGGTTTTTGTAAGTGTTTATTTTCATGAAGAGTTTTTCCAGCAATAAAAGCTGCGTTTTGAGTCCAAGTCCCGTCTCTGAGAGTCCTGCGTTTTGGGTCCACCATTCCTGCCTGCCACACAGCCTGTCTTGACGGTCACTATATTTTAGGATAGTTTCTGAGTTGAGGAGAATAAAAGAATATTTAACAGTAACTGTACCAATGTTGTTGTGTACTAAGCACAGATTAATTTATAAAGTTTTAATTTATGAATGTTTGAGCAAATGGTGTATTAGGTTGGAATTGTATAGAAATTTACATTTAATGAGTTACAGTAAAAAGAAGTGCCTGTAAAGGGTAATATAAACAGAACTTTTTCTATTAATGGAAAATATTAGTTAACAATACAGAAAATGCACTGAATAAAGAGAATTTTCCCTTTTATAGCTGAAGGAAATGTCTAAATCCTACAGAGAGTATTCTGTAAATACTTAAGAAATTTATTTTATCATCATTTATGGAAAAGTCAGTCAATTTCTGTAAAAAAACAGAAAATTACCAGGACATTTTGTGGCTTTTACAGTGTAGATAAGCTCCATAACATCACAGAGTTTGAATATAGAGAGAACACAGCTGGGGTCACTTTGTTGGGATGATGATGATGATGCAGGGGTTAATACTGCTGCTTAGTAACAACATGATTGGCTGATCCTCTTACTCATCTCCAACAATGACTTCAGTTGGATGAGGATTTTAAAAGGATGGAGTCGTGACTAAAAATGTATACTTATATTAACCTCCTAGGACCTGGCGTCCACATATGTGGACATCATGGTTATTTAGACCCAAATGCTCAATTTTGCTCTACAAGGGCCTGATATCCACTTACGAGGACATCATACTACCACTGTTCTATCGAAATTCTAAACGAATATCCTCATTTGTGGCTCTCATTTTTCTTAGAAAGAAAAACTGGGTAAAAAATAATCTGGTAATTCTTTGTTTTTACATTCATTGGGCCCCAATATGCCCAAATATCAAAGAGAAATTAAAAATGCATGCTGTGGAAGAGTTCGGGTCTTAGGAGGTTAAATGCCCCTGCAGCAGTGACCCGCCTCTCGCCTTTTATGACAGCTGAGATGATTTTGTGTTTCCTTCTGTGCCTGCATGACGTCTTCAGTATTTCAGCTACATTTGACATCGGTGGAAAGTGCAAAAGTAAGCATAAATAATACTACAGCACTTTCAATACCAGGTAGGGTACTGCACTTGTGGGGCATTAATGAGCAGCGTGTGGGCTCCACTGGACTGTCCTAAAGCTGACTTCAAGACCATCACCAGACTGGACACAATGGGAGAAGTGGTTGAAAGATGCACAATAAAGACCTTAGAAGCCATCATGAACAACTCTGAACAGCTCACCTTATAACAGCTTTATGGGACCTGGAGGACTCGTCTGTCTTCGTTGTTAAACAGGGAGACACAGATAATCAGTCACACCCGCGGCCATCAGGCTTTTCACTCCTCATACAAATAGTGAGTCGTGAATTCCCCTCTGGGATCAATGAAGTTATTCTTAAGCTGTTGTCTGGCAAACTGCTGTATGGTGTTTCATCTCTGGTGCTTCATAAAAGCTGTTACAGACTCCACTGTTAGATTATGTGTTATCATAAATGTCGACATGAGCTGCGATTAGTTTGTGGAAACATGAATTTTCCTTTTAACAGCATCCTGAAGTGAATGGAAGTGTAGCTCATTTGCTACATTTAAAGGGCTTTTATTTTGAAATCCAAAATCAGATTGACTTGATATTAACATGGCCCCAGTGTGAGGGTGTGTACTGGTGATAAAAAGTGAAATTAGAAATTCTTTACTGAAAATAGGTGATAAAATCTTATCTAAGATGAGAATCAGTCAGTCCACAAATAATCTCACCAGATCAGACAGCTTTCATTTCAAACCAGCACTCTAGTTCAGATGTCAGAAGGCTGTTTAGTATCGTCTTCTCGTCCCCATCCTAACCCATCCCATCACTCAACTCAGCGCAGTTTCTACTGAAAGCACCCTGTGAAAAGCCAGAGCACCGTCCTTCCAAAATGTCAGCGTCATCTTCAAGACATGACAACAGGTGTGACAACAACACCCAGCTGTTGCCTTTGTAAGTTTCTCTCTCTTATTCTTGGCCCTTAATTTCCCCGCTTCTCCCCATTGTTCCTGAGTTTTAGCGCTGTAAGTAAAGGAAGCCGATCAGAAATGTTGACTGCAACCAGGAGGAGGAGGCGGGATTTAAGCTCTGCTGTGTCACACGTGGGCGTAGGCTATGATGTAAGCCACGCCCCCAGGACAATTCACTGGAAAATTGTAAATAAACATGCAGGAGCAAAGAACAGTGAGTTTTTTTTTTTTTTTTTTTTTTTTTTTTTTTTAACCTGTCCCGTTTGGTTCTTTTGCCATCAGAATTATTGTCTAAAGGCGAAGAAAGATGCCCAACGGATTTATTTTTACCAAATGGACCATCCCAGCCTTGCCGTAATGGTCCATCTGATTCACCTTTATTGTTTATTTTATTTTCACTTGCTGAATATGGGACAGACTTGACTGGTGGAAAGAAAGGGGAGAAAGAAAGAGGAAAGAAAAAAAAAAAAACCTGAGAAGAGGACGGGGAAAAGGGCAAAAACAAAACCAACAGAATAAGCAGACAAAAAAAAAAAAAAACATATCGATCACCTGGATCACCTGTTGAGAAAAAAAAAAGAAAGCAAGCAGAAGAAGACAAGAGTAATAAACAAGATCACAATGATATATGGGAATATGACAGTAAATACTAAATATTAAACATTATGGTGCACCACGTGAGATCGACAGCGCACAGTGTGCTTTGAGGTAGGAGCTCAAAAGGGTGTAGTTTGTGTGTGTGAGCACCCATGTGTACACCTGTGAGCATGAAGCGCTTGTTTTAAAAGGTTCCTTCATGTAATGATCTGCTAGAGGGTGTGGGGGCCACTGCCCCGACCTCCAGGGCATGAAGCAGGTATGGAGGAGATCAAAACTCCAGACATCCAGAGGCCCCCAGAACACAAGAGACCAAGGAAGACCAACAGAGGGCAGCCGCGCCACTATCCCAGAAAAGAGCTGAGGAGAGTCCCAGATGAGGGGTCACTCAGCAGCCGCGGAGCAGAAGCCAGGGGGGGTTGCAGTGACGTGCCCGTGAGCTCTGCCGGCAGCCAGCTGTGCCTGAGTGACCGAGCCCCGGGCCGAGAGGCCGAGGGCACCCCATCCCCGAAGTGGCCCGAGCGAGCCCCAGGCTCCATGCCCCGATAAGCAGCCGCCAAGGAGTGAGCCGGTGGGTACCTGGGCGCCCACCCCGGACACAAAGAACCACCAATGCACCGATGTCTGAGGGCGTCTGCCACCGGCAGGGAAGTGGTGGGGGAGATGGGCCTCAAACCTTGGAGGGCCTGAGATGTCCCCAGAGAGGTGGGCGTCTGATACCCAACCTGACATATAGACACAGACAAACAGGCACACACAGATACAAACATCTATTCCCACCCTCATGCTCTCAACACTCACCCAACGTGGAGACAGACATAGAGAGACACTGTACACACAATCACACTCCCCAAGCGTACTTAAGCCCGGGTCTAGGTACCCTTGCCCCTGAGGGGAAACTGCGCCCAGACCCAGGTGGTGTTACCCTTTTCCCTGCGGTGGGAGAAGCAGACCGCCCCGACTCCGCAGCAGCAGGGAGGCCCCACATTCCAGACCCCAGTCGGACGGCCAACTCCTCCTCCTAGCCCAAGAACAGTGAGTCCTGACAGGGTAATAGATCATCTACAAACACATACTCACTGTATTTCAGAGCATCACTGCTATTCTGTCTCTTCATTAATGGATTTAACTGAAAGAGGGGGAGGTGGACGTTTAACAGTGGCATTACAGCACATCACATAATCATCACATACTTGGATTACAGCACATCGAAGGGCTGCCCCGGCAGTGAGGCCTATCATCCCCCCTTATGCTCATTCTTATTTTCTTAAATCCCTTACAACAGCACATGTTCATATTAAACATTCCAGATAATGAGTATGTGAGCAAAAGATCAGGCTTCAGACTGCTCCACAAAGCCTCTGTGACGTCAAAGGGAGCCGATATCCTTATGTGATCATCTTAGGAGTAACATTCACAGGAGCAAAGGAACAAATGCAGAAATGTCCAGTAAGAACGTTGCACTTCTCCTGTAGTTTACATAAACTTTGATTATCTCAGTGTGATGCGTTCAGGGTACATCTGTAGTTCCAAGCACAAAAACATGGGTTGCGCTCTTCTCAAATGGGACTGCTGAGATAAATGAGTCTTAACAAACATATGTTAAAATGTGTTTTTAGCCACTCTGGTGGAGTTGAGAATAAAGAGGAGGATATGTGGAAATGAGTGGAACAGCGCCACTCCATCATAATATTCCTGCAGACACTGGAAATCCAGGAAGTGAGGGCACATGCGAAAACACCAGAGGCTTTGAATCCAGCCAATTTTCTGCGCTTTCAGAAACAAATGTAATCAGAAAGCACAGAGTTTGAGTTTGCAGGTGCACGTGGGCTAAAGTCCAGCCCACACAGGATCAGAGCAACACCAACTATAAGCTGTTCTTCTGTTGTGTGTGTCACTTTCTATGTAGCAGTGATCTTTTTTAATATTATATTTTGAGACTGAGACTATCCAAAAGTCCTCTGAAGTTTTACTGCAGTATTCAAACAGACAAAGCTTTCTTTTTGCAGATCCATCGGTTCTTCTCATTACAGCTTACTGATTTAAATCTTTTGTCTTTGACAGGGATTGCACAGTGACCATCAGAAGGAGACAGCAGGTCGATCCAGGAGCTGAGGAAAACAAGAAATCTGCTCAAGGCTGATGGACACTGGTACACTGTAATTGATTTATCACAGATTTGGGAAATACTTGAAATTTATATTGATTCAAGCTGTCTCTTACCTATTATTCAGATTCCTTCCATCCAGCCACTTCCATTTCCCATCTTCAACTCTCAGACCAATCCAGTATCCTTTGTTATCATCATATGTCCAACTCTTTTCACTGACAGTTTTCAGAGGACAGAGAGAAAGTTGTCAGAGATATTTAAATGCTTTGCTCTAAGAAAGCTTTCAATCTAAAGAAATTATTTTTATTTCCTGAAGTCTGTAATAACGTGTCTCACAATTTTTCTCAATTTTCTCATTACCATTTCTTCTTCATTAATCACAACAACCAAATCTGAAATCTTTCCTCTGTAGTTTTCTCGAGCTTCTTCCCAGGTTTTCCATTGATCACGGTCAGCATCATTAGTTGCATAGCAGCTGGACTCAACATGATCCCAGCCAGCCTGACAACGGTTACATTTTCTGTCTGCAAGAATAGAGAACTGTTAATAAACAGCTTCAAATTAGGTAATTTTGTACAAATATATTTGGAACATACTGTTATTTTCTTTGGGACAGTAGGCATCAATGCTGCATTAAGCTCGACTAACATTGAAGTCACTCCATGATGTCATCATCTGTTGCATTATTTCTGTTAGGTTTTTCTTCTCTGTCTCCAGCTCCTCATTTTTCTTTTTGAGCATCTGTGTCTCTGCAGTCAAGTTTGCGATCTGTTTTTCTAAAACTGTGGAGACTATGAGGTTACAAAGGACAGCAGTTAGTTTTTTTTTAAGTGGTTTGAATGTATTTACATGTTTCTTATAAATTAATGCAACAATAACTGTTAAAAAACACAATCAAATATAAAACATGAGACTACTTTGGCCTTACACACCTGAGATCAAAGTGTAAGATTTAAATTTATACTCACTGTAGAATCGAAGGAGCATAATTAGTAACAGAATTCCCCAGCATGTTGCTAGTGATGGAAAAGATTTATTACAGGACGACTTCTTATCTAGCAAAAAAAAAAAAAAAAAAAAGTTATTTCAACAACCAAAATTATTCATAGTTTTAAAGTCTTTAGAATAAAATGAAATGTGTCAAAGATCCCTAATTATTTAAGCATTGTTCTGTTATGTACAACCACAAAATACCTGTTGGAGGCAGAGAAAAAATGATTTAACTTTAGACCAGACCTATAATCACAAAGAAAACTAAATCAGAAGACCTGAAGGCAAAACTAAGGCTAAACCTTGTTAAATGTAATACAGACCCCCAAAACTCAGAACACTATATATACAGAAAAAGGCAAAAATGTAAGTACAAAAACTGAAAACTCAGGCAAAAAACTCAGGGTCAGTGACAGCTTTTGTCATTTCTGTGTTTTGTATCTTTGTGGGAGATATTACATCTTAAAAAATGTTGTTTGAAAAACCCTAAAATTCAGAAACATGGTCAAAAACTTGGATTCCATTGTACAATATTTTTATTTATTTTCAGTCAAAGGTTACACAGTTTTAAACATTTAATTCCTTTTAATGGGTACATTTCTGTTTTAAATACTCTGTGCACAAATGGCCTTTGGTAAGAATTGCTTTACAAAGTCCAGGAACACAGATGAACAAAAATATGACTGACATATGGTAATTTATTCAAAACTGTTTTATGAAAAATCTATGTCAAGAACTTATAATATTCAATTAAACATAATGTTGGAGGCAGATCTGATTATAGACAGAATTACGTATTACTTCAATTACCACAGTTTCCTCACAGTAGTAAACCCATTAGTGCAACACCCTGATGTACGAGCGCCAGTCAATGAAAAGTTATAAATGCTGTTTTAGCAAAGATCTTTCCTGCTGTTTCAGCTTGAAGAAGGAAAACTAAAGTATTACAGGAGTCTGTGCTACAATATCTCCCGATCTGTCTCAGCTGACTGCATGTCTGACCATGGTTTCATCAATGATCAGTGGTCAGTGTTCATTACAATATGCATATTGTAGTCAATGGTGCTAGTTTCAGTCATTATGCAAATGTACTGTTTTTAAGGTTGGAGAAACCTGCATTCAGCTGACAATGAAGAAGTCACTTGGATGAGTAATGAAACGTTTCTCCCCATGAAAACGCGACGTCCAGATGAACAGATTCAAGTTTTTTGGATTTCCTGATTGAGCATGCATCAAGACAAGATTGTTCACTGTATTTTAATTATTTTATGATTTCTTTTCATCTTCTGTTCTGCTTTGCCCTCAATTTTTATTCTGAATTCATATTCTTCTGGACAAAGGCCTAGTTTCTTTCTTTCTTTCTTTCTTTAAGAGGGAGGGGAGAGAATTTTGTCATGTTTCGTATTGAAGAACTGTGTTTCCTAAATTAAAATAAAATGTTTTAACATTATTTCTGTAGGTTTAAATTGCTTGGGTCAACTTGAGAGCTTTAATTTTAGATTTACAAATCTTATCTGTCTTTCACAAAATAAAGGTCTTGGTATGAAATAATGCCTTGGTGTAGGAAATGGCAGGTGTATCAAAATATCAATGAGAATGTGTGTCATTGTAGCAGGGTGTGGTTTGAGGCAAAGCTGCAGGGGAGGGTGGAGAAGTGGGTTCACAGGATAGTGCCAAGCAAGCCTGGCTGGCACAGCTGATTGTCATCATGCTAACCAAGACTTCCCTATTTCTAGTAGCTGCTGAGGGCTGGAGGAGCAGAGGCAGACAAGAGCTGAGCTGAAGCTACAGATTCCACAGAGTCTCCAGCTCTCAACACTGTTAATAAAAGTGCACTCAAACTCATCCAACGGTCTCTGAGTGTGTGTCATGCTGAGGTTCTGGTAACGAGTGTTACACTCATGTTGACTGGGGCTTGCTAAAGACTGACTAGAATGTCACCCTCCTCCCTACAACCACATTTCCTGCTGGTTTAGTTCTATGTTTTCTGGACTAAACTCTAATTTTATGTATTTATACACATTGTCTGTTCTTTAATTAGATCATTACAACTCAAGAAATAATTAAGGTTGAAGAGCTTATCAAATACACTCTGGGGAAATTACATATTTGAAAGAGTGTAAATGTGAAATACAAAGCCCACGATCTGAATAAACTCCAATAATTATGGATCTCATGTTTTTCATACGACGCACAAAGTAATATCAGATGATCGTATCCAGAGCAGAAGAACCGATAAGTGTGATCGATAGGCAGGCAGACTAACGATCCCGGGGAATTGGACTACTGGGAACCAGTTCTCGATTCCCATCCCTCCTTCCAGTTGTGTTAACACAGAGTGATTTTGTTTGAGCTTTGTTGTTGTTGTTGTTGTTTTTTTTTACAACTCACCATTTGAATCAGGAGTTTGTTGACTTGCTTTATTTTCAACCTTCATTTCTTCATGTGCAGCTTCCTTGTCCTGTTTTACTGAGAGTTTAAAGGGTAATTGGAGCTAAGTAGTTTTCAAATAACCAGTTTTCGTAGACTTTGGGTCATTTTGAATGAAGAAAATGTTTTTGCTCAATGTTGACAGAATTCAGCATCTTAAATCCAATTTGATACATCATAGCTCTTTTTAAAAATGTCTTTTTTCTCTGGAACTTCGCCTTGGATTGTACAGGGAAAGTTTGCCTTTTATGTGGCAGCACATATCTCAGTATCTGACCCACTGGATTTGCTTACAGTCTTCTTTACTGTTTACTATTACTGAAGAAAACATCACCTAAACCAACATGACTTGAAACAGTAATCACACAGAGATGCAGACTTTGATTCACGTCAATGGCCCTGAGTTTTAGAAAATCTTTTTTTGATACACTGCATTTGAAAAGCTTAGCTTACCTGCTGATTGTGTTCATTTGTTAGTTCTTAATATGACCTTCTCCTCTGCCGTAATTACCGCCCTGCTGCTGAGATTTTGGGACTTGTACACTGAGCAATAGCACTGTGTTTAAACCATAGAACATAATAATTATCATAATTAACTTCCTCAGTGCCCAGTCTGTCTTGTACCAGCTTCTGCTTTTTGTGTGAGAATGTAAGATGAGTTGAATTTTACATTGTTTTATGGCTTCAAACTGAAGACAGGCTGTTCTTATCTACAAGTGACTAGAGACACTTCTTGTGGCTTGTACATTGAGAAATACCACAGAGCATCATAATAAACTTCCTCAGTGCCCAGTCTGTCTTGTACCAGCTTCTGCTTTTGCCTGAGAATATAAGTTGATTCCATTTATGGCTTCAAACTGAAGACGGGGAGTTCTTATGTATCAGTGACTCGACACTTCTTGTGACTTGCACATTGAGAAACACCACAGAGCATCATAATAAACTGCTGCTTCATCAGTGTAACTCTGTCTCTTCTAACTAACCTCTGCTTTTGACATTGTGAGATTATTATATTATCTTATGCCATGTTATATCCCTGATTAATGATTGTGAAATTATTATGTAGTTTTAGTTTGCTTTATTCTCCTGAAGAGGTGATAACTATTAGATTTATTAAACTGATTTGTATTAGATTAGACTGCTGATTTATTGTGAATGAATGATATTGTTTTATGATGCATTATACTGCTGAGTTATAAGAAATACCGTTTTCAGAGAGTCATGGCCTTATTTGTCTGATTAGAAGAGAACAGAACATACCAGAGAGATTTTCTGCCCAATCTCATCAGGAGGAGATAAAACAAGGAGCCGAGGTCATAACTTAGGCGCCGTGTGAGAGAAAGAATGTGAATGTTTAGATTTTTACGACTAGGTGGGAGCCACTAGAGGCTATAAGAGCTTGAGTAACCCTCCACCAGTTTGAGATTTGCTGTGACCCTCTTCATGCATTTCTCCCCATCCGGATGGTTTGTGCTCATAAGTGTTGAATTGTATGGAAATAAATGATTGTTGATTGAGCTTTTATACACCGAGTATTGTCCTTCTTTTAGCCCAAAGATTAAAAGAATTGGGAGTTTTTAACAACATATACACTCACTGGACACTTTATTAGGCACACATTGATTGTACTGAGATGACATTGGCTTTGCCTTTATAACTCCCTTAATTCTTCAACCAGGTCCAAGAAATATTCCTGAGATTATTATTATTATGATAGCATCTTACACTTGCTGCAGATTTGCCAGCTGGAAATCCATGATGTGAATTCCCCACACCACACAAAACTAATAAGCCAATCACAAGGCATCAACTCATTGCATTTAGAAATGTAGATATATATAAGGAAACCAACTCCCATGCTCCCTGTTTTTCATGGAAAAAAATCACAAAATGTTGATGCTTGTGGGGAAGAGAATTGATGTGTCAAGGCAAATAAGAGACTTTTTAAACCATGTGGAGCAGCTCTCACCATTAAAATCATGATAACTTTAGTGTGCTTAGTCAACTTTAGATTTAGTTGTGTTAATGCTGTAAAGCACAGGATTCTTTATTTCGATGTGCGAGACTCTTGTGGTCCTTCATGAAATTAGCACAAAGTATGTGGAAGCGGTTAAAAGCCACAAAAACATGCAGAAGCAACTAGAATAATAAAGAGAAACAGGAACATTGTTGTGTGAATGTTATACAGCATTTAAATGTAAATTCAAGCTAGCATTCACGAAATAGTGTTCCACACATTTTTTGGCCTTTAACTACTTCCACATACTTTGGACCACAAGAGAAATAAAGAATCCTGTGCTTAAATAATAATATTGTGTAATATAATGTGCATCTGTAAATTCATTTCTGAATGTGTTTTTCAATGATTTTATTTATTTAAACATTAATAAGTAAGTTATTTTTTATAATTTAATTTAGAATAAAAACACTATTTATAAATCAATATTTCAAATGAATTATTCATCCATTAATAAATACTTAAATTGAAAATTGATTTAACAAAAAAAGAATTAAACTCTGAATAAAAACCTCATTTGAAAAAGTTTTTTTAAATTCCAATTAAAAAACATATTTTTGAAATCTTTTTGAAAGGTTGATACTGGACTGAAATCTGGTGACTGTGGAGGCAATTTGACTATAGTGAACTCACATAGTGTTTTATCTGGCTGGAATCAGCCAAAACAATTGTGGGTATGAAAAGATGGACATGTTCAACAACAACACACGGGTGGGCTGTGCCATTTTTATTTATGCTCACTTGGCATAAATGACCCAAAGTGTGCCAAGAAAATGCCCCCCAAACCCTTACAGCACCACCACCAGGCTGAGCTGGTGATACAAAGCAGGATGGATCCATACTTTCATTTCAATCAATGTAAATGAATAAAATCAAAACTTTACTAACAGCACTAAAAAAGTGAAGTTGATATGATAACAATATGCAAAATACACAACACGAGACTTGAATTATAAGATGAACTTCCTGTTCTTCTCTGCTGCTCTGTAGCTGATGTTGACACTGTGACTGATTAACAAAGTCCAAATGTAGAGGCCAGATGTCCTCCTTCCACATGTGACAGCAGTTCGAACAGTGTTGTTCTTGGCTTGACTAAAACATTTGTCATTCATATAACATAACTTAACAATAACTATCATTGCAACATGAAAAAAAAAATCTCAGTGCAGATACTTCAGGCAACAACTCTTTGATTTGAAGTAATGCAGTGCCCTCTGTTGACCAGTTATTAATATCATCATTAATATTATATTTTTGAGATTGAGACTATCCAAAAGTCCTCTGAAGTTTTACTGCAGTATTCAAACAGACAAAGCTTTCTTTTTGCAGATCCATCGGTTCTTCTCATTACAGCTCACTGATTTAAATCCTTGGTCTTTGACAGAGATTGCACAGTGACCATCAGAAGGAGGCTGGTCGATCCAGGAGCTGAGGAAAACAACAAATCTGCTCAAGGCTGATGGACACTGGTACACTGTAATTGATTTATCACAGATTTGGGAAATACTTGAAATTTATATTGATTCAAAGTGTCTCTTACCTACTAGTCAGATTCCTTCCATCCAGCCACTTCCATTTCCCATCTTCAACTCTCAGACCAATCCAGTATCCTTTGTTATCATCATATGTCCAACTCTTTTCACTGACAGTTTTCAGAGGACAGAGAGAAAGTTGTCAGAGATATTTAAATGCTTTGCTCTAAGAAAGCTTTCAATCTAAAGAAATTATATTTTTATTTTCATGAAGTCTGTAATAAAGTGTCCCACAGTTTTCTCATTACCTTTTCTTCTTCATTAATAACAACAGCTAAATCTGAAATCTTTCCTCTGCAGTTTTCTCGAGCTTCTTCCCAGGTTTTCCATTGAACACGGTTAGCATCATTAATTGCATAGCAGCTGGACTCAACATGATCCCATACCCTCTGACAAGGGTTACATTTTCTGTCTGCAAGAATAGAGAACTGTTAATAAACAACATCAGTGCATATCTATGTTAAATTAGGTAATTTTGTACAAATATATTTGGAACATACTGTTATTTTCTTTGGGACAGTAGGCATCAATGCTCCACTGAGCTCGACTAACATTGAGCTCATTCCATGATGTCGTCATCTGTTGTATTTTTTCTGTTAGGTTTTTCTTCTCTGTCTCCAGCTCCTCATTTTTCTTTTTGAGCATCTGTGTCTCTGCAGTCAAGTTTGTGATGTGTTTTTCTAAAACTGTGGAGACTATAAGGTTACAAAGGACAGCAGTTAGTTTTTTTAAGTGGTTTGAATATATTTACATGTTTCTTATAAATTAATGCAACAATAACTGTTAAAAAAAAACAATATCTAACATCACACTACTGAGCTTATACACCTCAGATCAAAGTGTAAGTTTTAAAGCTGTACTCACAGTAGATGCGAAGGAGCATAATTAGTAACAGAATTCCCCAGCATGTTGCTAGTGATGGAAAAGATTTATTACAGGACGACTTCTTACCTAGCAAAAAAAAAAAAGAAAAAGTTATTTCAACAACCAAAATTATTCATAGTTTTCTTTAGAATAAAATACAATGTGTCAAAGATCCCTAATTGTTTAAACATTGTTCTGTTATGTACAACCACAAAATACCTATTGGAGGCAGAAAAAAATGATTTAACTTTAGACCAGACCTATAATCACAAAGAAAACTAAATCAGAAAACCTGAAGGCAAAACTAAGGCTAAACCTTGTTAAATGTAATACAGACCCCCAAAACTCAGAACACTATATATACAGAAAAAGCAAAAATGTAAGTACAAAAACTGAAAACTCAGGCAAAAGCTCAGGGTCAGTGACAGCTTTTGTCATTTCTGTGTTTTGTATCTTTGTGGGAGATATTACATCTTAAAAAATGTTGTTTGAAAAACCCTAAAATTCATAAACATGGTCAAAAACTTGGATTCCATTGTACAATGTTTTAATTTGGTTTCAGTCAAAGGTTACACAGTTTTAAACATTTAATTCCTTTTAATGGGTACATTTCTGTTTTAAATACTCTGTGCACAAATGGCCTTTGGTAAGAATTGCTTTACAAAGTCCAGGAACACAGATGAACAAAAATATGACTGACATATGGTAATTTATTCAAAACTGTTTTATGAAAAATCTATGTCAAGAACTTATAATATTCAATTAAACATAATGTTGGAGGCAGATCTGATTATAGACAGAATTACGTATTACTTCAATTACCACAGTTTCCTCACAGTAGTAAACCCATTAGTGCAACACCTTGATGCACGAGCGCCAGTCAATGAAAAGTTATAAATGCTGTTTTAGCAAAGATCTTTCCTGCTGTTTCAGCTTGAAGAAGGAAAACTAAAGTATTACAGGAGTCTGTGCTACAATATCTCCCGATCTGTCTCAGCTGACTGCATGTCTGACCATGGTTTCATCAATGATCAGTGGTCAGTGTTCATTACAATATGCATATTGTAGTCAATGGTGCTAGTTTCAGTCATTATGCAAATGTAGTGTTTTTAAGGTTGGAGAAACCTGCATTCAGCTGAGAATGAAGAAGTCACTTGGATGAGTAATGAAACGTTTCTCCCCATGAAAACGCGACGTCCAGATGAACAAAATCAAGTTTTTTGGATTTCCTGATTGAGCATGCATCAAGACAAGATTGTTCACTGTATTTTAATTATTTTACGATTTCTTTTCATCTTGTGTTCTGCTTTGCCCTCAATTTCATATTCTTCTGGACAAAGGCCTAGTTCAGGGGTCAGCAACCTTTAACACCCAAAGAGCCACTTGGACCCGGTTTCCACGCAAAAGAAAACACTGGGAGCCGCAAATACTTTTTGAAATCTAAAATGAAGATAACACTGTATATATTGTTTTTTATCTTTGTGCTTTGTGCGAACATCTAAAGTATGTAAGCAAAATTTATTTATTAAGCGCTTTTCACAGACAGGCAGTCACAAAGCGCTGTACACAAATATTAAAATAAACAATACAATCAATAGACATTATACACAATGTAAAAGATCAAATGTAAATAATATAAAGAATATAAAATACGTAGATCAACAAAAGGCTTGTTTGAACAGAAAGGTTTTTAACTGCTTTTTAAAAGAATCCACAGAGAAACTAAGGTGTGTTGCTTATGAAATCCATGAAGTGCTACAGAGAAAATTACATTTTATTTATGTAATTAACACATTTTGAACTCTTAAAGAAATATAACAAAAGGAAAGACACCCAGCTGAACTAAAATGATCCATGTAGCAAACAAAAACTGTTGTGAGCCGCCACCCTTTGTAATTGGAAAAAAAGCACTATGCCGCTAAAAAAAAAAATAGATATTTGCAAAATTCTGCCTAAATATCTATTTTACCTTGTTAATGTGTGTGGCGGGGCGTGGTCTGCAGTGCCGCTGCATGGGAGTCGGACACACCTGAGCGGCACCCGCAATCGCGCCTCGCCGCCTTAAAGTCTGTGCTCTCTCTGCTGTTGTGTTGTCGGGCTGTGAGCTGAAAAGCTACAGCCGGCTTTATGCGTACAGCAACCGTGTATGAAAAGTGGTCAATAAAGAGATGCTGAAAAGCATGTTCATGGAAACATCGTCGGGTCTGCCGTGATAGGTTTACAATGAGACTTCTGGTCCCGAACCTCAGCGCACAGCATCTGCAAATCGGGGCTTTCATCTTTACGCAGGACTGTAAGCTGTCATCTGTGAGGCGTGAGCGGTGTTTGTTTTTAACATAGTTCACGGTGGAAAACAGCTGCTGACATAATGTGAATCCGAAGATCCATAATTGGCCTACCTGGGGTTGAAAGTCTCGATAAATGCACGGCGTTTCGGCGGGTACACCGGCTTCCGCAAGTGTGACGCTTATTTTGAGTGATGAAAAAAATAATAAGATATAATTTTATTTTTATATTTCAAAATCACAATAATCTTCCAATTTAGAACTACAAGTTAAAAAAAGAACTAAACACAAATAAAATTCACTTCAGCGAAATACTTCTTCTATTTTCCCAAACCACCCGGATCCGCAAAATAAGGACTAAAGAGCCGCATGCGGCTCCGGAGCCGCGGGTTGCCGACCCCTGGCCTAGTTTCTTTCTTTCTTTCTGCATTGCATGATGGGAGTTTGGTGGTGGAGCGTGTGGTGAGTCTGACTGAGCGATTGGGGACTTGTTTCCAACTTTACTTTTCTGTCTGTTATGTCCTTTTTCTGATATTATAGTTTAGATTTTTATATTGTGCGTGGTGCTGAAGTAAGCGTTACTGGTTTTGCTGCGTGCATAAAACCGGCTTTTTGCCGGTTGGCGTGCGTATCGCCAAAATGGACCTCAGTAACCTTTCGAGACAACATGGTTTTAGGATCATACCTACTTGTCCTTGCTCTGTAGAGGAGTGTGGTCTGGCGGTTGGTGAAATTGTGGGTTATAGCAGCATTAAATCTGCTGTTCGGATGAACGGCGCAGTGGTGATTTTTGTTGACAGTGTGGAGAAGGCAAATAAAGTGATTGAGAAGGGTATTGTCGTGAATGACTTTTTTTTTTTTTTTTTTTTTTTTTTTTTTTTGTCGGTTTCTCCTCTTAGCGCCCCAGCGAAAAAAGTCACGATTGCAAATATTCCTCCGTTCATCAGTGATGAATTACTGGTGAGAGAGTTGTCTCGGCACGGAAAAGTAATTTCTCCGATCAGAGAACTGTCATCGGGTTGCAAATCGCCGCTGTTAAAGCACGTTGTCTCACACAGGCGCCAGGTTCTTATGATCCTAAATAAAAAGGATGAAGACCTAAATTTAGTGTTTAATGTGCGAGTGGATGATTTTGACTACAACTTATATGTGACATCGGGTGCGTTGGTGTGTTTTGGGTGTGGCGAGGTTGGCCGTTTAGTTCGAGCGTGTCCTGGAAAAAATGTCTCTTCGCGTAATTTGGAACAATCTCTGGTGGAAGGAGGAGAGAAGGAGCAGGGAACAGCGGAAGCTAGAGATTTGGGGAGCAATGCATTAACCGAAACAGGAGAGCCAAGTGGTGAGACACCTGGTCAGAAAGCAGCTGCAGTGCAGGAAAAGCAGACTACAGAAGAAGAAGATGTAGAGCAAATTGTCCACGCTCAAAGTCAAACAGTGATAGATTCACAGGATAATCAAGAAAATAACACAGGTGTAGTGCAGGAGAGCTCAGGGGCGACTCAAGAAGGGAGAACAATTGCAAATGATCCTGAGGTAGCTAGCTCTCAAATTGGGAATGATGCTATAGGCAAGATGGAGTTGGGAAACTCAGGACAGAATCGGGTAGACTCTGATAGTGATATGGAAGAAGAGGATGAAGGCGAAGAGGAAGGCTGGACTGAAGATAGTCTGGCAAGTTCAACCTATAGAGCCTCTGTTAAACAGCAGAAGAAAGGTTATGGGGTGCAAAATGTTAAACACTTTCTCAAGGTCACAAAGAATATGAAAAATGTGAAAATAGAGGATTTCTTTTCAGACAAGAAGTTGTTTTTGTTGTATGTGAGATCACAGTTGAGCAATAAAGGAAAGGGTGATTATACGGACAAAGAAGTCTATAGACTGAGAAAGATAATTGCAAAACTTAAGCAGGAATTTAACAATGACGAGGAGTATGATGGCATCTAAGGTTTTGTGTTTTCTATCTTTATTTATCCTTGTATCTTTGGTGATGAGTAACTTCAGAGTTTCTACGTTAAACCTGAATGGAGCCAGAGATATGAGGAAGAGAGTCAGTGTGTATGAGTTAATGAAATTGAAGCACATAAATGTATTAATGGTCCAAGAAACACACAGTGATTGTTTAAATGCGACAGACTGGAATAGGGATTGGGAGGGAGAAGTGATTTTGAGTCATTTAACTAGAGCCAGTGGTGGAGTGGGGCTCCTTTTTTCGAAAGACTTTCTACCGGAGTCTTATGATTTTCAGGAGGTGGTAAAGGGCAGGCTAATGGTGGTGAAGGCAAAATATGAATGTTTCACGATTGTGTTTGTGAATGTGTATGCTCCAAATTTGGGGCCAGAGAGAGTTCTTTTTTTACGCAAGCTTGAGGCTGTCTTGTGCATGTGTGATCCAGAAGAGTTTCTTTTTTTGGCTGGGGATTTTAACTGTACAGAAAATGATCGGTTGGACAGAAATCATTTAGAACCCCATGTGCCCTCACAGACAGTTCTAAAGCGTTTGACAGAAGCACAGTCTGTAGTTGATGTTTGGAGGAAATGCACAGTGAAAAAGACAATTTACGTGGGCTAGGTGTGGAGGGAACTTTCTCTCTGCAGCTAGATTGGACAGGATATACTGTTTTAGACATCATTTTGGAATTTTTCAAGAGTGCAACATTCATCCTATTTCTTTCTCTGATCATGCTCTGGTTTCTTGTGATGCTTTTATTGCAAATCTTAAGCATAAGTCTGCGTACTGGCATTTTAACACTGCTTTGTTACTGGATGCAAATTTCAAGACAGCGTTTAGTTTTTTCTGGAGAGTGTTTCAATCTAGGAAAGATGATTTTATGTGTTTACGGCAGTGGTGGGACCGGGGCAAAACTGAAATCAAAGAATTTGGTCAACAGTACACTTTCAATGTGTCTTTGGACAGCCAAATCTATGAGAGAACTGGAGACTGAAATAGTGGAGCTGCAGGTGTCTGCAAATTCCACAGGAAACAGAGGTTGTTTTGAGAATCTCAATTCTAAATAAGATTTGTTGGCTGACTTGCTGGGCTCTAGAGCACAGGGGGCACTGGTTCGTTGCAGGTTTCAAAACCTTTCTTTGATGGACGCTCCTACGAAGTTTTTCTTTTCGCTGGAAAAAAAGAAAGGACAGAGCAAGTTCATACATGGTTTGAAGTCCTCTGCTGGGGATCTTTTGACAGTGGACGGTGACATCAGGCGGAGAGCAGCAGATTTTTACTCTGAGCTTTATCGTTCTGAGCACTTGGAGGATGGAGAAGCTTTTAATGCCTTCTGCAGTGGTCTCCCCAGGATTTCTGAGGATTTCGCCAAGGAGCTGGGGGGGCCTCTAACATTGACTGAGATTAATACTGCCTTCCAGAGTACGGAAGGAGGGAAGGCCCCTGGCATAGATGGGCTTCCGGTCGAATTTTATACAGCTTTTTGGTCTGACCTGGGTGTTGATGTCATGGAGGTTTTTGAAGAGTGCTTTACTACAGGATCTTTACCTCAGAGCTGCAGAAGAGCGGTTCTAACACTGTTGCCTAAAAAAGGTGATCTTCAAGATATTAAGAACTGGAGGCCTGTCTCTTTATTATGCACTGATTATAAAATACTGTCGAAAGTGCTGGCAAACAGACTGAAGAAGGTGATGGATCAAGTTGTCCATCAAACACAAACCTACTGTGTACCAGGCAGGTCTATTGTCGATAATGTGTCATTGATCAGAGATATTTTGGAGGTCTCCAGTTCATTGGGATGTGATATTGGTCTGATTTCTCTGGACCAAGAAAAGGCCTTTAACAGAGTTTTCTTCTCAGTGGTGTTTTAGGAATGTGGTGTGTTCTGTTATAGATGGCCGTTTGTTCTTCAGCCCTGTGTTCATGTGACAGTTTTGTTTTTTGTTTTTTTCCCTTTGTGAGAAAACTTGTGATGTCTTGATGTTTATTTATTGGTAATAAATGTGTTGTTAAAAAAAAATCTCTTTCTTTCTGAGGGAGGGGAGAGAATTTTGTCATGTTTCGTATTGAAGAACTGTGTTTTCTAAATTAAAATAAAATGTTTTAACATTATTTCTGTAGGTTTAAATTGCTTGGGTCAACTTGAGAGCTTTAATTTTAGATTTACAAATCTTACCTGTCTTTCACAAAATAAAGGTCTTGGTATGAAATAATGCCTTGGTGTAGGAAATGGCAGGTGTATCAAAATATCAATGAGAATGTGTGTCATTGTAGCAGGGTGTGGTTTGAGGCTAAGCTGCGGGGGAGGGTGGAGAAGTGGGTTCACAGGACAGTGCCAAGCAAGCCCGGCTGGCACAGCTGATTGTCATCATGCTAACCAAGACTTCCCTATTTCTAGTAGCTGCTGAGGGCTGGAGGAGCAGAGGCAGACAAGAGCTGAGCTGAAGCTACAGATTCCACAGAGTCTCCAGCTCTCAACACTGTTAATAAAAGTGCACCCAAACTCATCCAACGGTCTCTGAGTGTGTGTCATGCTGAGGTTCTGGTAACGAGTGTTGCACTCATGTTGACTGGGGCTTGCTAAAGACTGACTAGAATGTCACCCTCCTCCCTACAACCACATTTCCTGCTGGTTTAGTTCTATGTTTTCTGGACTAAACTCTAATTTTATGTAGTTATACACATTGTCTGTTTTTTTTTTTATTAGATCATTACAACTCAAGAAATAATTAAGGTTGAAGAGCTTATCAAATGCACTCTGGGGAAATTACATATTTGAAAGAGTGTAAATGTGAAATACAAAGCCCACGATCTGAATAAGCTCCAATAATTATGGATCTCATGTTTTTCATACAGCACACAAAGTAATATCAGCTGATTGTATCCAGAGCAGAAGAACCGATAAGTGTGATCGATAGGCAGGCAGACTAACGATCCCGGGGAATTGGACTACTGGGAACCAGTTCTTGATTCCCATCCCTCCTTCCACTTGTGTTAACACAGAGTGATTTTGTTTGATTTTTGTTGTCTTTTTTTTGTTTTTTGTTTTTTGACAACTCACCATTTGAATCAGGAGTTTGTTGACTTGCTTTATTTTCAACCTTCATTTCTTCATGTGCAGCTTCCTTGTCCTGTTTTACTGAGAGTTTAAAGGGTAATTGGAGTTACGTACCTTTCAAACAACCACAATTTTTGTAGACTTTGGGTCATTTTGAATGAACAAAATGTTTTTGCTCAGTGTTGACAGAATTCAGCATCTTAAATCCAATTTGATACATCATAGCTCTTTTTAAAAATGTCTTTTTTCTCTGGAACTTCGCCTTGGATTGTACAGGGAAAGTTTGCCTTTTATGTGACAGCACATATCTCAGTATCTGACCCACTGGATTTGCTTACAGTCTTTTTTTACTGTTTACTATTACTGAAGAAAACATCACCTAAACCAACATGACTTGAAACAGTAATCACATAGAGATGCAGACTTTGATTCACGTCAATAGCCCTGAGTTTTAGAAAATCTTTTTTTGATACACTGCATTTGAAAAGCTTAGCTTACCTGCTGATTGTGTTCATTTGTTAGTTCTTAATATGACCTTCTCCTCTGCCGTAATTACCGCCCTGCTGCTGAGTTTTTGGGACGTGTACACTGAGCAATAGCACTGTGTTTAAACCATAGAACATAATAATTATCATAATAAACTTCCTCAGTGCCCAGTCTGTCTTGTACCAGCTTCTGCTTTTTGCGTGAGAATGTAAGATGAGTTGAATCTTACATTCTTTTATGGCTTCAAACTGAATACGTGGTGTTCTTATCTACAAGTGACTAGAGACACTTCTTGTGGCTTGCACATTGAGAAATACCACAGAGCATCATAATAAACTGCTGCTTCATCAGTGTAACTCTGTCTCTTCTAACTAACCTCTGCTTTTGACATATACACTCACTGGACACTTTATTAGGCACACATTGATTGTACTGAGATGACATTGGCTTTGCCTTTATAACTCCCTTAATTCTTCAACAAGGTCCAAGAAATATTCCTGAGATTATTATTATTATGATAGCATCTTACACTTGCTGCAGATTTGCCAGCTGGAAATCCATGATGTGAATTCCCCACACCACACAGAACTAATAAGCCAATCACAAGGCATCAACTCATTGCATTTAGAAATGTAGATATATATAAGGAAACCAACTCCCATGCTCCCTGTTTTTCATGAAAAAAATCACAAAATGTTGATGCTTGTGGGGAAGAGAATCGATGTGTCAAGGCAAATAAGAGACTTTTTAAACCATGTGGAGCAGCTCTCACCATTAAAATCATGATAACTTTAGTGTGCTTAGTCAACTTTAGATTTAGTTGTGTTAATGCTGTAAAGCACAGGATTCTTTATTTCGATGTGCGAGACTCTTGTGGTCCTTCATGAAATTAGCACAAAGTATGTGGAAGCGGTTAAAAGCCACAAAAACATGCAGAAGCAACTAGAATAATAAAGAGAAACAGGAACATTGTTGTGTGAATGCTATACAGCATTTAAATGTAAATTCAAGCTAGCATTCACGAAATAGTGTTCCACACATTTTTTGGCCTTTAACTACTTCCACATACTTTGTGCTATTTTTATGGAGGACCACAAGAGAAACAACGAATCCTGTGCTTAAATAATAATATTGTGTAATATAATGTGCATCTGTAAATTCATTTCTGAATGTGTTTTTCAATGATTTTATTTATTTAAACATTAATAAGTAAGTTATTTTTTATAATTTAATTTAGAATAAAAACACTATTTATAAATCAATATTTCAAATGAATTATTCATCCATTAATAAATACTTAAATCAAAAATTAACCTCTGAATAAAAATATTTAACATTTAACTCATTTGAAAAAGTTTTTTCAAATTCCAAATTAAAAAACATATTTTTGAAATCTTTTTGAAAGGTTGATACTGGATTAAAATCTGGTGACTGTGGAGGCAATTTGACTATAGTGAACTCACATAGTGTTTTATCTGGCTGGAATCAGCCAAAACAATTGTGGGTACGGAGAGCTGGACAACAACAACACACAGGTGGGCTGTGCCATTTTTATTTATGCTCACTTGGCATAAATGACCCAAAGTGTGCCAAGAAAATGCCCCCCAAACCCTTACAGCACCACCACCAGGCTGAGCTGGTGATACAAAGCAGGATGGATCCATACTTTCATTTCAATCAATGTAAATGAATAAAATCAAAACTTTACTAACAGCACTAAAAAAGTGAAGTTGATATGATAACAATATGCAAAATACACAACATGAGACTTGAATTATAAGATGAACTTCCTGTTCTTCTCTGCTGCTCTGTAGCTGATATTGACACTGTGACTGATTAACAAAGTCCAAATGTAGAGGCCAGATGTCCTCCTTCCACATGTGACAGCAGTTCGAACAGTGTTGTTCTTGGCTTGACTAAAACATTTGTCATTCATATAACATAACTTAACAATAACTATCATTGCAACATGAAAAAAAAAATCTCAGTGCAGATACTTCAGGCAACAACTCTTTGATTTGAAGTAATGCAGTGCCCTCTGTTGACCAGTTATTAATATCATCATTAATATTATATTTTTGAGATTGAGACTATCCAAAAGTCCTCTGAAGTTTTACTGCAGTATTCAAACAGACAAAGCTTTCTTTTTGCAGATCCATCGGTTCTTCTCATTACAGCTCACTGATTTAAATCCTTGGTCTTTGACAGAGATTGCACAGTGACCATCAGAAGGAGGCTGGTCGATCCAGGAGCTGAGGAAAACAACAAATCTGCTCAAGGCTGATGGACACTGGTACACTGTAATTGATTTATCACAGATTTGGGAAATACTTGAAATTTATATTGATTCAAAGTGTCTCTTACTTATTATTCAGATTCCTTCCATCCAGCCACTTCCATTTCCCATCTTCAACTCTCAGACCAATCCAGTATCCTTTGTTTTCATTATTTTTCCAACTCTTTTCACTGACAGTTTTCTGAGGACAGAGAGAAAGTTGTCAGAGATATTTAAATGCTTTGCTCTAAGAAAGCTTTCGATCAAAAGAAATTATATTTTTATTTTCATGAAGTCTGTAATAAAGTGTCCCACAGTTTTCTCAGTTTTCTCATTACCTTTTCTTCTTCATTAATCACAACAGCTAAATCTGAAATCTTTCCTCTGCAGTTTTCTCGAGCTTCTTTCCAGGTTTTCCATTCACCACGGTTAGCATCATTAATTGCATAGCAGCTGGACTCAGCATGATCCCATACCCTCTGACAAGGGTTACATTTTCTGTCTGCAAGAATAGAGAACGGTTAATAAACAACATCAGTGCATATCTATGTTAAATTAGGTAATTTTGTACAAATATATTTGGAACATACTGTTATTTTCTTTGGGACAGTAGGCATCAATGCTGCATTAAGCTCGACTAACATTGAAGTCACTCCATGATGTCATCATCTGTTGTATTATTTCTGTTTTTCTTCTCTGTCTCCAGCTCCTTATTTTTCATTTTGAGCATCTGTGTCTCTGCAGTCAAATTTGTGATGTGTTTTTCTAAAACTGTGGAGACTATAAGGTTACAAAGGACAGCAGTTAGTTTTTTTTTTAAGTGGTTTGAATATATTTACATGTTTCTTATAAATTAATGCAACAATAACTGTTAAAAAAACACAATCAAATATAAAACATCACACTACTTTGCGTGTAAGTTTTAAAGTTATACTCACTGTAGATGCGAAGGACCATAATTAGTATTAGAATTCCCCAGCATGTTGCTAGTGATGGAAAAGATTTATTACAAGATGACTTCTTATATAGCAAAAACAAAAGTTATTTCAACAACCAAAATTATTCATAGTTTTCTTGAGAATAAAATGAAATGTGTCAAAGATCCCTAATTATTTAAGCATTGTTCTGTTATGTACAACCACAAAATACCTATTGGAGGCAGAAAAAAATGATTTAACATTAGACCAGACCTATAATCACAAAGAAAACTAAATCAGAAGACCTGAAGGCAAAACTAAGGCTAAACCTTGTTAAATGTAATACAGACCCCCAAAACTCAGAACACTATATATACAGAAAAAGGCAAAAATGTAAATAGAAAAACTGAAAACTCAGGCAAAAAACTCAGGGTTGATGACAGCTTTTGTCATTTCTGTGTTTTGTATCTTTGTGGGAGATATTACATCTTAAAAATGTTGTTTGAAAACCCTAAAATTCAGAAACATGGTCAAAAACTTGGATTCCATTGTATAATATTTTTATTTATTTTCAGTCAAAAGTTACACAGTTTTAAACATTTAATTACTTTACATGGGTACATTTCTGTTTTAAATGCTCTGTCCACAAATGGCCTTTGGTAAGAATTGCTTTACAGAGTCCAGGAACAGAGATTAACAAAATATGACCTGCTCACCTGCAAACTTTAGCTGCACCAATCAGAAGAAACAAAGAGGCATAAAACAGCTCATCAGACACTCTTTGATCTGAGCTTAGGATAAATAAGGATTATTTCCAACTATCAGTCATGCAAAGCTACACTATTACAGTCCAGCAGTCAGAGTATAGAGATGGAAATCAGTTGAATTACACAGCAGATCATCTGAGGAAAATCAGCCAATAACGTTCAGACTAAACCGACCCACAGTATTCCTTCTCACAGTAACCGGCTGTCTCCTCCTCTCTGTGGAAAATCTTCCCATCAGGCTGCGTCTTCCACCTCAGCTTCACCTCTTCTCTGATCCCTTGCTCCAGCAGCTTCTCCCTCACCTGAAACACAGTTTTCACACATTAACAGAAGCTCCTCATTAATCAGCCGTTGTTTCCGTAGTGAGCAGAAAACTTTGTTCGTGCTGTTTCTGGGGGTAATGAACTAAATGAACTGCCTGGTGATGAAACTGAAGTTTGTTATTAGGCCTCATTGCCTGTCATTGGGTCACTTCGTCTCCTCACAGTAATCTGAAATTAAATGACTTCTTCAAGTTAAGAATTAAAAAAGGCTAAATAACAAAAATCGATGGGATTCCATTAAATGAGCCCCGTATCTCTGCAGCTGTGTGCTGTCACGTTTCCCTGAACCTGGACTGCACAGACTCACTGCTCTCTATCATTTCACAGTAGTTATAGCAGTCTGTCCCTTGTATCGGGGCTAGTGTGTCCTCTGACCTGCTGCAGGATGGATTCTTGCACTGTGGGGTCGTTCAGGTCTGCAGATCCTGCCCTCAGCTGAACCTTCACTGACCTCGAGGCTCGAGAAGATTTGACATCTGCAGAGAAAGAAAAGGCCGAATTTCAATTCAATTTTATATATACAGCGCCAAATCACAACAACAGCCGCTGCAAGGCGTTTTAAACGGTAAGGTAGACCCTACAATAACACATATAGAGAAAAAAACAAGAAATCAAATGACCCCCTATGAGCAAGCACTTTGGCAACAGTGGGAAGGAAAAACTCCCTTTTAACAGGAAGAAACCTCCAGCAGAACCAGGATCAGGGAGGGGCGCAAGTGGGAGAAAGCAGTCTTACATATTTGTTTAATATGTGCATTGAAGGACATATCCTGGTCAAAAATGACTCCAAGGGAGGTTCCTCACAGTGTTACTGGAGGCCAAGGTAATGCCACCCAGAGTAAGAATCTGGTTAGATACCATATTTCTAGGATTTTCAGGGCCGAGTACAATAACCTCAGTTTCATCTGAATTAAGAAGCAGAAAGTTAGCGGCCATCCAGGTCTTTATGTCTTTAAGACATTCCTGCAGTTTAACTAATTGGTGTGTGTTATCTGGCTTCATGGACAGCTAGAGTTGGGTGTCATTAGCATAGCAGTGAAAATGTATGCTATGTCTTCTGATGATACTGCCTAAGGGAAGCATGTATAATTTAAAAGTGCTATATAAATAAAATTGATTTGATACTTTCCTTAGGCCATCAAATTAAGATAGATTTTATGTTGTTGGTTCTGAAGATCTGGATGGATATTTTAATGTATTCTTTATTTCTATTTTTCAAGACTTGGAGATTTGCCTTTTTTATATAACTTGGCCTACCCTTTTTAGTTTTGTTAATATTGGCAATAGTGAGAAGTACTATGGTTGGATTCAAATGTATTTAATATAGGGCATCTAATTAAGGTAAATGTCATGTTTTTAGTTGTTAGAATCTGATGAGCAATATTTTATTTTATTATTTGTTATTTTGTTTTCAGTTTTCCCCTGAGAGATTGCCACCTTAATGTGGTCAGGGGTTTGCGTGCCTCAGTGACACTAAGAGCTAGACCTGCAGAAGCTTAGCCTTCAGGGGGACACCCAAGTTGGTCAGGTTTTAGGGTAGAGGTCTGACAAAGTGCAATCCAATTACATGACAAAAACAGTTATTCAGAGCACCCCACACAACCCTTACCCCTTTCTCGCCTCTGTTGCCACCATGTGCCCCCTTTACATTTCTGTCTGGAGGAGGAGAGGAGCTGCAGAAAGGCGTGTAAGACTTCAGCTCTGCTTCCTGGTCCCAACTCTGGATAGTCATATTTTGGGAGGGGTTTAATAAATTTGTCCATATTTCTAGAAATGAGAGCGGCTCCATCCAAAGTGGGATGGATGCTGTCTCTCCTAACAAGACCAGGTTTCCTCCAGAAGGTTTGCCAATTATCTATGAAGCCCACATCGTTTTTTTGGACACCACTCAGACAGCCAGCAATTTAAGGAGAACATGCGGCTAAACATGTCACTCCTGGTCTGATTGGGGAGGGGACCAGCTAAAACTACAGAGTCCGACATTGTTTTGGCAAAGTTACACACCGATTCAATATTGATTTTAGTGACCTCTGATTGGTGTAACCGGGTGTCATTACTGCCGACGTGAATTATGATTTTAATGAATTTACGTTTACCCTTAGCCAGCAGTTTTAAATTTCCTTCAATGTCGCCTGCTCTGGCCCCTGGAAGACAATTGACTATGGTTTCCGGTGTCTCTAGCTTCACATGTCTGAGAACAGAATCACCAATTACCAGAGTTTGACCCCGGCGGGTGTGTCGCCAGTGGGGAAAAGCAGTTGAGACACATGAACAGGTTGGTGGTATACCTGGGGCTTCTGTTTAAGACTATGCTTCCTCCTCACTGTCACCCAGCCGCCCTCTTTCCCCAGCTGCTTGGGGTCTGCCGGGGAACAGGTAGCGGGGCCTACGCTATCTTCGGCTGCACCAGCTACAGGGGCCTGGCTAGCTACGGGTGACTCAAGGGTGTGAAGCCGAGTCTCCAATTCAGTAATCCCGGCCTCCAGAGCTGCAAATATGCTACATTTGTTACAAGTATCACTACTGCTAAAGGAGGCCGAGGAGTAACTAAACATCTGACACAATGAGCAGGAAAGTGCATGAGGGACAGGTGAAGAGGCCATGCTGCACATGAAGATTATACTATGAAAACAGAAGTTATCTAAAGGTTTTTAATTAAATTGGTATGCAGATAAGCTACTCAACTAGTACTTCCTGTTCCTGTGTTGGTGGAACAGGAACAGGAAGTGATACTCTACCGCAGAGAGAGCGAACACCAAATGACAGCGCCACCCAAAGGATCGACAGTGTTGTGCCAAGAGTGTCCAGATGAGCCCAGGAGGACCAGACCGTGCAGAAACACAGAGGACAGACTCACCTCTTGAGCAGAGGAAAGGGCGTTGTTCATTACAATTATGACTGTAGAAGGAGCCCGTTGATGCATCTATTGTGGCACAGTTTTGAGTGTCATCAGGCTGCCCGGGCCCCCACGGCAGGTTTGAGGCTGTGCTCAAGTTTGACCACGTCCAGTAATTTCTATACAGTCCAATCCAGGCCTGATTAGAAGATGTCAACATGTTAGCGGCCATGGTGTTTACATTTGAATCAATCATGCTGCTCAGGTCTATGTATGTCTGTCTGCAGTAAGACTGAGCATCAGGCCAGGTCATCAAGGTCGGCACCAGGATGATACTGCTACTCATGCCTGAAAGACAAAAGATCAGACGGATTCAGACCTGCAGCTAAAATGTTCAGTTTGTCAAACCCTGGTACCAAAGTCCAAAACACTCACCATTATAGCAGAAAAAGCTATGTTGTTCTGAGCACTGTCTTGTGGACCATGATCCATCACTAGATATTGTAACACACTCCCCAGTCCCTGGCTGTCCCGGGGACCAGGAATTAAACCAGGATGACTGAACTGGACCGAGGCGAGACCATTTCCAGCCGCTCTTGGAGAGTCCAATCCACACCTCTGTGCTCCCCGCCCATTTCTGGGCTTCCTGGATGAGAGCTGAGCTGTTAACGATGGCGAGGTCAACGTACTCATCTCTGCAGTATTGCTGAGCGTCGTTCCAGGACTTCTGCAGGTCAACGAGGTGGAGCTGTCTGACTAACTGATCAGACTGAAAATGGCAGACCATCACGTAACCTGAGAGAGGACACGAGTCAGTCAGCATGGTCACAGACTCACCTCAGCTCGATTTTACTCGTCAGGAGAATTTACAGAGATTTGAACAGTGTTGTGGTCTGTTAATAAATGTGTCCTTTAAAGGATCTGTAACTCGTGTACTGGTTAAAATGTGTTTTACAATGCCAGTGGACACCTACACACTGGTTTCCTGCTCCAGGGCCAAACTCACACATCAGGTTAAAAAGCTGCTTTAACAGTGTTAAGTTTGTTTTTCACTCTGGCCTTATTGCACATGTATTTGGATGATTTTTCCTCTTCAGTGTGCACAATAAAGGAAAACAACATGTTAGTGGTCGAGGGTCAAAGCTGAACAACATGTGCACACGGACGTGGTAAAAGCAGTCAGGATCTTTTTCAGCGAGCTGACGGGTTTGCAGTGTTTCAGGCTTTCAGTCAGATTTCTACACAGAAAATAAAATAAAGACGTGTTTTTCTCAGCAGTGCACACAAACAGAGCCACGTTCATGCACTCTCTCTTCCCTCCTGTCGTTCTTTTTTTACTCTTTTACTTCACTTTATACAAACTGTTACAAACTACCGACTATTAAACTGTCAATCAAACTTTTAACTGGACCCAAAGAAAGCTTTAGAAGTTTAGTTGACATGACAAAGATCTTTGGAGATTGTACGAGTGTTTCTTTGACTGCTTGAAACTCGTTTACAGACACCTTGAAAATAATCACTATGGAGCAGTTCAGTTTGTGCTTTCTTTGATTTTCTGATATTAAAAGTTTTATTCAAACTATAAATGAGGCGACTGAGATGAGTTTACAGACCTGAGAGCAGCAGGAGGATCAGTCCACACCTCTTCATGACTGAGAGCTGAAAAACTGTGAAAACATCCTCATGAATCTCATCTTCAGCTGCTCTATCATTATTAATCATAACACTTAAACCAGCATCAACAAAGAGGCAGATGTCTCTGTCATTCACTCCATTTCTATCCTAATCTAATGATTCAAACAAAATTATCAAACATATTTAACATTTGAAACGTTCAACTTTAAAAAATGGGCCGTTCGGTTTCAGGCTTCAGTCTCTGTGAGTGGAAGAACATGCTTCTCCTCCTGACTGGAGGTCAGCGTGTCTGCCGCATCATCAGCAAAGATGGACACACTTGGAAATGTTTGTGTCTTCATTTGAATCCAAAGCCGAGGTTTGCGAGTTTGCTTGCTGTGCATGTGTTTGCATAGATACAGCACTGATTCTCTGCCTGACCACTTCAGTGTTATTTGAATAATGTTGTAATTATTATAATTCTGACAAAACAGCGTTCAAGCTTGACTCCTCCAAACAAATCAGTGATGATGAAGACACAACCTGACACATTTCACATGTCAGTTCCAATCATAGAGAACAAATAGTTTTTACTTTGTTCTTTCTTTCTTTGTTTAGCTTCAGCGTGTTTTTTAATGATATTACAGTTTTAGTGCATCTCCTCTAAAAGTGCAAAACTTGCTTTGAGAGTCTCACACAGCACCACTTCCAAAGATGGAGGCTCAGTCAAATACAAATAAAATGCACTGATTTTAAAGTCACCACTAAATTTCACTGAAAGTAAGTAAATAAAATGTTATTTATGTAGCGCCTCACAATGTGAAGATCACAAAGTGCTTCACAAAGAAATACCAAGGAATTTAAAAGAAAAGATAATTTTTTTTAAATATCATTATTGGATGTGCTGCAGGTGATGATGTTGATACAAGACATACCTGTCCCAGTGATCACATGGTGAACGGTGTTGCCACGGCAGCCGGATGCCAGCTCGTTGCCCGTGGTGACGGAGAAGTCCACCTTTGCCAGGTGTCAGCATGGGTCTGTTCTGCTCAACGCCGGCGCTGCCGAGGAAGGTCCGAGCGCTCCTCTATTTATTTTCAGTTTTTAGTTTCATTCGATGGAAACTTTCTTCTTGTTAGGCCTTGGAAAACTTTACCATCCACATGACAGAGCACTCGGACTCATATCTGATGATGTGTAAGATCAAGAGAATATCAGAAATGATGGTAAACCTGAAGTCTGCTTTGGATTATTCTCTTCAACAATCAGTTGACAACATTTCAGTTTTGTGTTTTGAAGGTTTGAGTAATTGCAGCCACCACGAGTACATGAAAAAGGACTCGAGGTCTTTTTAAACCTTTATTTCCGTCCTGTCTGAGCGCAGCCCACAAACGAACATCATGAAAATGATTCAACAGAAAAGTACCCAGTTCTTATTTAAACTCGGTTTTCTATGTGAAAACTGTCGTTTCAGCTCTGTGTGACGGGAGAACATTACAGCCATGCGCTGAGTCCCCTTAGACAACAATGATGCTAAGTTTAGCTAGTAAAATCTGGGACTCTCGGCCATTTGACCTTAGAACTGAAGAAGCTTCTCGGATGAGAGGTGAAACGTCTTCAAGCAACTCAAAGAAGTCCAGACGCTTTTCTTTGCAAACTCCTTTGACTACGATGACCTGGATGACTGAGAACCTTCACAGACAGTTTTGTCTTATAATCACAAAGACACACTTTGTGTTTTAATTAGAGAAAGGAGAAACAGGAGGAGGACTTCTCCATCTACTGTCTGTCTCATTATTAGTGGTTTATACAGGATGAGAGCTCTTTAAGGACAAACTTCAGCACAACATGGTTGAGTCTGCGTCCTCGCCACAGTTCGCGGGCCAGATATTTGGTCAACCGTCTGCTCGGTGTTTCCTGAAACGTTTAAGTACGTTTGGCTTCACACCGAAAAACAGACCCAGCTTCGGCAGAAACCTAAACTAACTAACCGACCAAAGAGCCGCTTTAAATGGCGATATCACTAACGTCACGTAACTTTAAGGCTTTTCATTATGCTAACACTTATTCCGCTGTATATTTGAAGAGAGATACAAGCCCAGTGCTTACTTTGAAGATTTCTGGACCGCCTCACTTCGACCGTCCACCACTTTTCTTCAACCTTTCACTCGCAGTTAATCCTGGTATATGGTTGGGCATATCAAGGCTACGTCCACACGCACACGGAGATTTTCCGTTTTCGTTTTAAAAATAATCCCGTCACACGTAAACGCAGAAATGAAGGAAAACGCTGCTAGGAACATGCCAACGCAACAGGTGGCGATATATTCCTAACCATGTAGAAATGTTGGCCAATCAGAAGTCTAGAAGCCTCGGTAGGAAATAGTAAACAAAGATGGGGCATAGAAGCAGAACCGAGTCCTATGTGTGGAGGGACAGTAACTGTGTGTGTATATGTAAGCATTTAAACACTGCAGAGAGTACAATTAACAGTATTGTAGAAATTCATTTCACCGAAACAATAACGTGGCGCACAGTGTGACGTCAAAAAAGGCGCACACCTTTGACGCTGCGTTTTCTCCGTTTTTCTCGTCCACACGTAAATGCAAAAACGGAGTTTTCGGAAATATCCACCCTGGCAGGCGTTTTTAAAAATCTCCGTTTTCAGTGACCGAAAACGCCGTTTACGTGTGGACGAAAGGTGCAAACGCATAGAAAAATCTCCGTTTTCAAAAATACCCGGGTACGTGTGGACGTAGCCCAAATCTGCTGCTGCGCAGCTGTGAGCGCGCGCTAGGGGCTTTTATCCGTGTGCGCGTGCGTTCTTTGCGACGTCACTGGCAGATCAAAGGAATTTGCTTTTGCTTTGATCCGTCAGCCACGTGACAGGCAGCCAAACCCCACAAATAGGGGCTCTCACACACAAAAATTACTGCTCATCTGTTTGCAAATGTTCAACAGTCGGCATCCTCCAAAACAAGAAAATTCTCCCGCTGTTCTCTCAAACCCGGAAAATCAAATGTGTGATACAACCATGTCAACACGCAGCGAAAATGAAAATTCGATTGTGGTCACACCAGACCAGATAATGCCACCTATCAAGAGGTGCTTCGAAAGGCTCTCTGGGGTTCAGTGGAGCTTAATAGAAAATGGCGCATGCGACTCGGGGACCCTAGCGGTGCTTGCTGATATGATTTGTGAAATCATTCAGATCGCCTCTAGCAGAATCCTCAAAATTGCCCTTCCTGTTACTCAGGATTGCATGACGAAGGAAGATCCAGAGCCTTTAGATGCGGGGAAAATAATCCCGTCCCTCGGAGACTCGATCTCAGACGCCATCGCCAGCTCTCTTAATGTCCCGAAACAGCGACATGAGAGCGCTGACGAGCTGACACGGATGGTTGAGGAAGAGATCTCCGAAAAGGTAAGCTCAACAGTCAAACTCATTACAGAAAGCCCCGATCTCCCGCAAGACCCCGCCGTTTATGTTAGCGGGAAATGTAGTAATATTAAAAAGCTGCACCGCATGGTTTGTCACGCTGCCTCGTGCCTTAAAAGGTTTGTAGCACGTAAGATGCGCTGCCGGTGCGTGTCAAGCGGGTCTGATTCCGGTACAGAAAGTACGGATTCAAAGATATCAGTGCAATCAGCAATCACAGAGATTTCTGTGATTCTGTCATCAAGCAGCTCAGATGGAGAGATGACAGAAAAAGATAAAGATGAGGAAGAAACTGAGCTCCCAGACGAATCAGCTCTAACAGAAGAAGACAAAATAAAACCAGCTGCAGAGAGCCAAAGTATCCGAGCTCCAACGCCAGTAGAAGTGGTTGCAGCTGACATCGTAAATGAGATACTTGGGAACATGAATTCAAGCAGTGAAGAGCCCTGTGAGAGGTGTAGCTTACCCAAGCCTGCCTTTAATGCAGGATTAATTATCAACAAGGTGAGAGACCTTTTCTCCAGATGTTTGCCATCCACCTCACACTCAGGGCTCAAAGCACGCAAACACCGCTTTTCCATGTTTGCGAAAAAACAGTTTGAAAAAATGAAAAAAGAGCTGAGACAAGTAATAAAGGCAAACAGGAAATTTTTTGTTTGTCTAAAAAACATTTTCAAGTTCCACAAGTATGAAACAGTGCCATCCGATGAAAGTAGCCTCCCAGGGTCAGTCCCAGAAACTGGTCCCCAGAGTAAAGAGGCTCATCGAGCCCCTTCCCGAAACACGCTGCTTCGTTACATGCGTTCTTCTCCAGCCGACTTTGACGCCATTAGGTCAGACGTTAACCAGCTGTTTGACAAATTAACAAAGAAAGAAGAACTCTTCATCATCCATAAAACATTGGACAACTTCAGAAATAGTGGGGCAACCAGAGATTTTACCGTGGAGTTGACGGGAAAAGTATTTGATCTACTTATGACGGATCGACTGTATCAAATCCCCGAACCTCTAATGGGTAGATCCCTCTCAGATACAGTCATCTCCAGGACTCCACAACCAGCACATGGCTCAAAGCGTCCCTTTTCTGCTGAAGTCCTCTATGTCCTCGTAGAAGACGCAGTAGAAAAGTTTTTACAAAAGCTTTTACTCTGGGTGGAGAACGAAGACCAAGATCAAATGATTGAGGACAAGGTTTCTGTGGTGGTGGAAGACATTCAGAACTTTATTAAAAGAACAAGGACACCGACAAAGGAAACAAGCACAGAGTCAGATGGCAGTGGAAGAGAATCTGTTCCATCACCTGTAACACCAAAACCTGAGAGCATTTCCCCAGAAAGATCTTCTCCGGCACCGGATGAAACACCTGTAACACCAAAACCTGAGAGCATTTCCCCAGAAAGATCTTCTCCGGCACCGGATGATACACCTGTAACACCAAAACCTGAGAGCATTTCCCCAGAAAGATCTTCTCTGGCACCGGATGAAACACCTGTAACACCAAAACCTGAGAGCATTTCCCCAGAAAGATCTTCTCTGGCACCGGATGAAACACCTGTAACACCAAAACCTGAGAGCATTTCCCCAGAAAGATCTTCTCCGACACCGGATGATACACCTGTAACACCAAAACCTGAGAGCATTTCCCCAGAAAGATCTTCTCTGGCACCGGATGATACACCTCAAACACCAAAACCTGAGAGCATTTCCCCAGAAAGATCTTCTCCGGCACCGGATGAAACACCTGTAACACCAAAACCTGAGAGCATTTCCCCAGAAAGATCTTCTCCAGCACCGGATGAAACACCTGTAACACCAAAACCTGAGAGCATTTCCCCAGAAAGATCCTCCCCGGCACCTGATGAAACACCTGTAACACCAAAACCTGGGAGCATTTCTCCGCAAAAATGCTCTGCTAGCATTTCACGCTCTCTCAAGGATTCCTCTGACATGTCTGAGATGCGTTCTGTGTCAGTGTCATCTTCTGATGCTGAGAAAATTTCTGATGACCTCGCTTTTATCCTCATGATGAGAGTCGTCAAAAAATCTAAATCTAAGACCAAACAGTCTGTGTCTCTGTCAGAAGAACTACAGACGGTCATCAACCGTCTGAGAGATCTGATACAGCCTGAACTAAGCAGCACAGAGTCTGCCACAAGTCTGACAAATAACAAGAAAAAGTTCATCAAGAAACTAGCCAAATGCCTCATCAAGGAGTTTGGCTCCCCAGACAATGTCTTAAAGGCTGCAATAGCAAATGATTCGTCTTTTGATGAGGCTCTGATAAGGCATCTAAAAATCCGCCTCGGAGTCATCCCCAGTCCTCCCAAAAAGTCCAAAATTTCCAGGTTTTTTTCAGCTGTGGGAAAAGCTCTGCGAAAACCCTTTAGGTGGTTCACTAAAGCCAGAGATGATTAAAATGACCATCCTGGCTTTTCCCCGCCGCCCTGCTTCTTTTAACATCTTGAAGCAGAATTTTAGCACCAAATCCAAATTTTAACAACTGTAGTTCGCGCCATCTCGTCTCCTTTTGATTTCCATCCCCCCCAACCGGTCGCAGCGGATGGCCGCCCTTTCTGAGCCCGGTTCCGTTGGAAGTTTCTTCCTGTTAAAGGGAGTTTTTCTTCCCCACAGTCGCCTAGTGCTTGCTCAGAGGGGGATCATTTGATTGTTGGGGTTCTCTGTAGTACTGTAGGGTTTTGACCTTACAGTACACACAGGGAGGAGACTTTGTGATTTGGCGCTTGATTTTTAAAATATCTAATTCGGCATGAAATAAAAAATATCTAAATTAAAAATACATTCCAGCTTTGTTTGTGTTTTTCTTCTGTTGTCAAATATGTAGAAAGTGTTGCACATGTGATTTTAGTCATTTTACATCAATATGTAGCCAAAATGTGTCTGTTTGTGATCATGCTGCATCTATTTTTGTCTGATTTGTGTCTTTGTTTAGTCAATTTACATCTATTTTGTGGCCCAAATGTGTGGATCCTGTTTGACATTGCTATGTTTTGTCTTAATGCTTCACTTTGGTTGTTGATGTTTGTGCTCATTTTGATTCTAGATGTAGACCTGCCATCTGAAAATTAGCACCTAGCCCACTTGGAACATTTTTTTTTAGTCCAGGGGTTAACACATTTTTTTATTTCAAAAAGGGAAATACCTCGGTTACTTTACTACTGACCAAATAAATGATGATGATGACATATACAGATAATGATGTAAGCTCTATGTGCAGGCAAGTACTGTTTAACACAAATTCAGCTTTTGTTCACTTGCAGTTTAAGTGATTTTGTTTATTTATGTTTGTTGCATACTGTTATATACTGCCCCCTTGTGGTCAGGATACCTAAAGGGGGTAGTGCCAGTCAGATGTTTGTAGCTGTGGGTGTTTGGACTTTTAAAGCACTTTTAAGAAAGTTAATGTTCACTTTTAGAGAACGACTGGATGGCTCTAGTAACAGTGTAATTTTAGCACCCACAGATCCGACAGTGAGTGGTTCCTGTTACTCATGCAGTCTGGGGAAGCACCGGTTGAAGTGTTTGTGTATTTATTGATTTCTTTTAAGTCACTGTGTATTTTATGTATATTATGGTTTATAAGTTTATAAGTCCTGTCAACCCTGTGCTGAGAGGGCTGTGCTCATCCATCCGTCCTGTTCTAATAAAGTCAAATTTCAGGAACACCTTCTTTAGATCTGTTCAGTTTTATTCATGTAGCACCACTTAAACAGTCAACAAATCTGGACTCAAATGATGTTATATTGTAAGGTAAAGACCCCAAAAGTTAAAAATGTTCACACCAATGTGAATTGCATTCAGTTCATTGATGAATTGAATGCAATGTCAGTACTCAAAGGTGAGTGGCTATAACTGACTACATGTGTGTACTGTATCATGAGTGGACAGACATGGATGTAAACCACACCTTAACTGTTTGGCTGAGGCAGTGATTCTAACTTAGAGGTGCTCTGGATATTATTAAATGTGAACATATTGTTAAATATCACACTTTTTCGTTGTCAAGTGTTTGAAGAAAACACTTTGGAGCCACTTGAATGAATGTATATAAAGGCATTTAAATGAGGACAAACTGATTTCAAGGAAATAAAATGCATAAATTTGAAAGTTTGTGAATGATTTTGTGTATCAGCTGTTTAGTCGTTCTGTGGCGAGATGGATGCTGTCATTGTCACGGTTCTGGGTCACTTTGACCCAGCATTTTCAGTTTCTTGTGTTTTGGTATTCTTCTGTATTATGATTTATGTTTTGATTCTTTAGTTGTGCTGTTTTGATTATTATTATTCTAGGTTTCAGTTTGGTCCGGGTTATGAGTTCTTAGGTTTTGTTCTTGTGCCCTCGTGTTTAGTGTAGGTCTAGTTCAGTGTCAAGTCTACGTCTTTGTGATTTGTTTCTTGTTTCCTGTTTTACTTTAAAGGTCCATGTCTTATGTCAGTGTATTCAGTTTTACTTCGCCCTGTCTCGTTAGCCATAATTTCTCCCAGCTGTGTCTCCCTCCTGCTTCCTATTCCCTGATTACTCCACTGTGTATTTTAGCCCTGTGTTTGCCTTTGTGTTACGTCCCTCTGCAGCCTCTAATCTCCTCAATGTTTTCAGCTGGTGCTAATTGGCCACACCTAGTCAGGTGTGGATAAAAGCATAAATGAGGCAAGCTTTCCAGAGAACTCACTTGTCTTTGCCTTGGTGGCACCAGCCATTTTAGCCAACCTGGTATTCCATTTTAAGATAAACCCTCTTCTCACTAACACTCTGGTATTCTTCTACTTTTCTATGTTGTGGCTTTTGAGCCGGGTCGTAACATAAGTGGGAGCTCGTCCGGGATCTTTGGACATTTTAGTGGAGACTGAATATCAGTTTTTTGTATTGCTTTTAAGTGGGTGAGTGATGGTGTTCACTGTAATTGAGCAAACTCTTTAGTGTGTTTCAGCTGGGTGGCTGTGCTGCCCTTCCATCGAAGCACTTGTTTATTGTTTTGCTTTGTTTTAATTTATGTTTGGTGGTTATCCTGGGTGGGGGCACGCTTCAGAGTTTGGTAGGAGACTATATCTCTGGTCTGCTGCCTGCTCTCGAGTTCGCATTCAAAGTTGCCTCGAGCCCGGTACACCACTGAAGACTAGACAGGTCAAGTTTTGTTTTTAGCGTTTTAGGATGGGAGTTGCTCAAAGTGAATCAGTGGCACCAAACTTGGCAGGAGGTTTGAGACCATTCATTAATAATGGTCTTGTAGCTGAGGCAGGTAGGTCGTTTTTAAGTTGGCATAGTGTGTACACCGTGTGTGCCTCTAATATGTCAGTGTTGATGGATGCTAATGAGATCCTCATGAGGTGAGTGTTTTGTGCTGTGACCTTTAGTGTTGTGGGGAATATGGCTACTTTTGTTGGATCACTTGTGAGTGTTGTTGGCCAGGTGATGGCAATAACACTGTGGGGTGCTGAGCCACCCTTGATGTGATCATTGTGTGGCCATAGCTCTACATTTTGTGGTTGGTCACTAGTGTGCTTGCTTTACTGAACCTTGTGGATTAAAGTAACTTGTTGTGGTATAAGGCCACTTGTATGTGACCGTTTGTGTGGTGGAGACAACAGATTACTTGGTTGTGATTATTTGTTGCTACTTTTGGTTTTGTGTTGTAGCAGGTCAAGTAATCATTTTGGGTTTGACTGTTGTGCTCCTTTGTGTTGGTCATGTGTTACTTTGTGTGTGTTCAGTGTGGCGACTTCAAATCCTCATGCAGGGGCATCCATGCTTAAAGATGCCAACTATAATGTGAACACTGTGCTTCTGTTAGCTTTTACTTTTATTCCAGGTTTGTGGGTCAAGGACCTGAAGGCTTTAGAGGGGCTTTTAATAAATTTAGGGGTCCTAGAGGAACCCTTTTAAGGGAGGAGGTGTTACGTCCCTCTGCAGCCTCTAATCTGCTCAGTGTGTTCACATTATCTGTCGTGTCGTTAATGTTTGGTACCCTCTTCTTGCTGTTTGTTTGTCTCGTCTTAGTTTCAGCTTTGAGGTTTTTGTAAGTGTTTATTTTCATGAAGAGTTTTTCCAGCAATAAAAGCTGCGTTTTGAGTCCAAGTCCCGTCTCTGAGAGTCCTGCGTTTTGGGTCCACCATTCCTGCCTGCCACACAGCCTGTCTTGACGGTCACTATATTTTAGGATAGTTTCTGAGTTGAGGAGAATAAAAGAATATTTAACAGTAACTGTACCAATGTTGTTGTGTACTAAGCACAGATTAATTTATAAAGTTTTAATTTATGAATGTTTGAGCAAATGGTGTATTAGGTTGGAATTGTATAGAAATTTACATTTAATGAGTTACAGTAAAAAGAAGTGCCTGTAAAGGGTAATATAAACAGAACTTTTTCTATTAATGGAAAATATTAGTTAACAATACAGAAAATGCACTGTGAATAAAGAGAATTTTCCCTTTTATAGCTGAAGGAAATGTCTAAATCCTACAGAGAGTATTCTGTAAATACTTAAGAAATTTATTTTATCATCATTTATGGAAAAGTCAGTCAATTTCTGTAAAAAAACAGAAAATTACCAGGACATTTTGTGGTTTTTACAGTGTAGATAAGCTCCATAACATCAGAGTTTGAATATAGAGAGAACACAGCTGGGGTCACTTTGTTGGGATGATGATGATGATGCCGGGGTTAATACTGCTGCTTAGTAACAACATGATTGGCTGATCCTCTTACTCATCTCCAATGACTTCAGTTGGATGAGGATTTTAAAAGGATGGAGCCGTGACTAAAAATGTATACTTATATTAACCTCCTAGGACCTGGCGTCCACATATGTGGACATCATGGTTATTTAGACCCAAATGCTCAATTTTGCTCTACAAGGGCCTGATATCCACTTACGAGGACATCATACTACCACTGTTCTATCGAAATTCTAAACGAATATCCTCATTTGTGGCTCTCATTTTTCTTAGAAAAACTGGGTAAAAAAAAAAATCTAGTAATTCTTTGTTTTTACATTCATTGGGCCCCAATATGCCCAAATATCAAAGAGAAATTAAAAATGCATGCTGTGGAAGAGTTCGGGTCTTAGGAGGTTAAATGCCCCTGCAGCAGTGACCCCGCCTCTCGCCTTATGACAGCTGAGATGATTTTGTGTTTCCTTCTGTGCCTGCATGACGTCTTCAGTATTTCAGCTACATTTGACATCGGTGGGAAAGTGCAAAAGTAAGCATAAATAATACTACAGCACTTTCAATACCAGGTAGGGGTACTGCACTTGTGGGGCATTAATGAGCAGCGTGTGGGCTCCACTGGACTGTCCTAAAGCTGACTTCAAGACCATCACCAGACTGGACACAATGGGAGAAGTGGTTGAAAGATGCACAATAAAGACCTTAGAAGCCATCATGAACAACTCTGAACAGCTCACCTTATAACAGCTTTATGGGACCTGGAGGACTCGTCTGTCTTCGTTGTTAAACAGGGAGACACAGATAATCAGTCACACCCGCGGCCATCAGGCTTTTCACTCCTCATACAAATAGTGAGTCGTGAATTCCCCTCTGGGATCAATGAAGTTATTCTTAAGCTGTTGTCTGGCAAACTGCTGTATGGTGTTTCATCTCTGGTGCTTCATAAAAGCTGTTACAGACTCCACTGTTAGATTATGTGTTATCATAAATGTCGACATGAGCTGCGATTAGTTTGTGGAAACATGAATTTTCCTTTTAACAGCATCCTGAAGTGAATGGAAGTGTAGCTCATTTGCTACATTTAAAGGGCTTTTATTTTGAAATCCAAAATCAGATTGACTTGATAATAACATGGCCCCAGTGTGAGGGTGTGTACTGGTGATAAAAAGTGAAATTAGAAATTCTTTACTGAAAATAGATGATAAAATCTTATCTAAGATGAGAATCAGTCCACAAATAATCTCACCAGATCAGACAGCTTTCATTTCAAACCAGCACTCTAGTTCAGATGTCAGAAGGCTGTTTAGTATCGTCTTCTCGTCCCCATCCTAACCCATCCCATCACTCAACTCAGCGCAGTTTCTACTGAAAGTACCCTGTGAAAAGCCAGAGCACTGTCCTTCCAAAATGTCAGCGTCATCTTCAAGACATGACAACAGGTGTGACAACAACACCCAGCTGTTGGCTTTGTAAGTTTCTCTCTCTTATTCTTGGCCCTTAATTTCCCCGCTTCTCCCCGTTGTTCCTGAGTTTTAGCGCTGTAAGTAAAGGAAGCCGATCAGAAATGTTGACTGCAACCAGGCGGAGGAGGCGGGATTTAAGCTCTGCTGTGTCACACGTGGGCGTAGGCTATGATGTAAGCCCCCAGGACAATTCACTGGAAAATTGTAAATAAACATGCAGGAGCAAAGAACAGTGAGTCCTGACAGGGTAATAGATCATCTACAAACACATACTCACTGTATTTCAGAGCATCACTGCTATTCTGTCTCTTCATTAATGGATTTAACTGAAAGAGGGGGAGGTGGACGTTTAACAGTGGCATTACAGCACATCACATAATCATCACATACTTGGATTACAGCACATCGAAGGGCTGCCCCGGCAGTGAGGCCTATCATCCCCCCTTATGCTCATTCTTATTTTCTTAAATCCCTTACAACAGCACATGTTCATATTAAACATTCCAGATAATGAGTATGTGAGCCAAAGATCAGGCTTCAGACTGCTCCACAAAGCCTCTGTGACGTCAAAGGGAGCAGATATCCCTAATGTGATCATCTTAGGAGTAACATTCACAGGAGCAAAGGAACAAATGCAGAAATGTCCAGTAAGAACGTTGCACTTCTCCTGTAGTTTACATAAACTTTGATTATCTCAGTGTGATGCGTTCAGGGTACATCTGTAGTTCCAAGCACAAAAACATGGGTTGCGCTCTTCTCAAATGGGACTGCTGAGATAAATGAGTCTTAACAAACATATGTTAAAATGTGTTTTTAGCCACTCTGGTGGAGTCGAGAATAAAGAGGAGGATAAATGTGGAAATGAGTGGAACAGCGCCACTCCATCATAATATTCCTGCAGACACTGGAAATCCAGGAAGGGAGGGCACATGCGAAAACACCAGAGGCTTTGAATCCAGCCAATTTTCTGCGCTTTCAGAAACAAATGTAATCAGAAAGCACAGAGTTTGAGTTTGCAGGTGCACGTGGGCTAAAGTCCAGCCCACACAGGATCAGAGCAACACCAACTATAAGCTGTTCTTCTGTTGTGTGTGTCACTTTCTATGTAGCAGTGATCTTTTTTAATATTATATTTTGAGACTGAGACTATCCAAAAGTCCTCTGAGGTTTTACTGCAGTATTCAAACAGACAAATCTTTCTTTTTGCAGATCCATCGGTTCTTCTCATTACAGCTCACTGATTTAAATCTTTTGTCTTTGACAGGGATTGCACAGTGACCATCAGAAGGAGACAGCAGGTCGATCCAGGAGCTGAGGAAAACAAGAAATCTGCTCAAGGCTGATGGACACTGGTACACTGTAATTGATTTATCACAGATTTGGGAAATACTTGAAATTTATATTGATTCAAGCTGTCTCTTACCTATTATTCAGATTCCTTCCATCCAGCCACTTCCATTTCCCATCTTCAACTCTCAGACCAATCCAGTATCCTTTGTTTTCATCATATGTCCAACTCTTTTCACTGACAGTTTTCAGAGGACAGAGAGAAAGTTGTCAGAGATATTTAAATGCTTTGCTCTAAGAAAGCTTTCAATCTAAAGAAATTATTTTTATTTCCTGAAGTCTGTAATAACGTGTCTCACAATTTTTCTCAATTTTCTCATTACCTTTTCTTCTTCATTAATCACAACAACCAAATCTGAAATCTTTCCTCTGCAGATTTGTCGAGCTTCTTCCCAGGTTTTCCATTGATCACGGTCAGCATCATTAGTTGCATAGCAGCTGGACTCAACATGATCCCAGCCAGCCTGACAACGGTTACATTTTCTGTCTGCAAGAATAGAGAACTGTTAATAAACAGCTTCAAATTAGGTAATTTTGTACAAATATATTTGGAACATACTGTTATTTTCTTTGGGACAGTAGGCATCAATGCTCCATTGAGCTCGACTAACATTGAAGTCACTCCATGATGTCATCATCTGTTGCATTATTTCTGTTAGGTTTTTCTTCTCTGTCTCCAGCTCCTCATTTTTCTTTTGAGCATCTGTGTCTCTGCAGTCAAGTTTGCGATCTGTTTTCTAAAACTGTGGAGACTATAAGGTTACAAAGGACAGCAGTTAGTTTTTTTTTTAAGTGGTTTGAATGTATTTACATGTTTCTTATAAATTAATGCAACAATAACTGTTAAAAACACAATCAAATATAAAACATGAGACTACTTTGGCCTTACACACCTGAGATCAAAGTGTAAGATTTAAATTTATACTCACTGTAGAATCGAAGGAGCATAATTAGTAACAGAATTCCCCAGCATGTTGCTAGTGATGGAAAAGATTTATTACAGGACGACTTCTTATCTAAAAAAAAAAAAAAAAAAGTTATTTCAACAACCAAAATTATTCATAGTTTTAAAGTCTTTAGAATAAAATGAAATGTGTCAAAGATCCCTAATTATTTAAGCATTGTTCTGTTATGTACAACCACAAAATACCTGTTGGAGGCAGAGAAAAAATGATTTAACTTTAGACCAGACCTATAATCACAAAGAAAACTAAATCAGAAGACCTGAAGGCAAAAATAAGGCTAAACCTTGTTAAATGTAATACAGACCCCCAAAACTCAGAACACTATATATACAGAAAAAGGCAAAAATGTAAGTACAAAAACTCAAAACTCAGGCAAAAGCTCAGGGTCAGTGACAGCTTTTGTCATTTCTGTGTTTTGTATCTTTGTGGGAGATATTACATCTTAAAAAATGTTGTTTGAAAAACCCTAAAATTCAGAAACATGGTCAAAAACTTGGATTCCATTGTACAATATTTTTATTTATTTTCAGTCAAAGGTTACACAGTTTTAAACATTTAATTCCTTTTAATGGGTACATTTCTGTTTTAAATACTCTGTGCACAAATGGCCTTTGGTAAGAATTGCTTTACAAAGTCCAGGAACACAGATGAACAAAAATATGACTGACATATGGTAATTTATTCAAAACTGTTTTATGAAAAATCTATATCAACAACTTATAATATTCAATTAAACATAATTTTGGAGGCTGAGGGGTCTGAAAAATGCTTTTGCCATTATGTAATCTGTAATTTCCACAAAGTATGCTGATCAGTGTAATTTTCAATGATTGAACTGTAGTAGAGACGAGCAAACATATTGGTAGATCTGAGAAGAGAGAACTTTTGTTATGAAAATGATTTTAATCTTTTATACATGATTGCATTTGAGCTTATTAAAGAGCTGTGGCTCCTGGTCAAGTGAAGGTCAGAAACTCTTGGCAGGCGTTAAGGATCAGCCAACACACGGTGAGGAGGACAGGAGCTCGGAAAGGAATGGCAACACACCTGCTTACATGACATACGCCTGGAGTGATTTTTTATCTTTTATTACTTATATCCTTTAGAGGTAAGATTTAAGTTTTTATCATTTACACCTTATATCCTTTTGAGTAAGTCTTAAGTTTCATTTATGTTCAGTTTGAGTAAGTTTCCTTCATGATTTGAGTATCATCATTTGAGTGTGACATTTAGCCTAGAAATCACACAGAGTTCAGCTGTGTATGTGCACAGGCCTTATGTCTGGCTAAGACGAGAGGTGTGAGGTGAGCTGGGGTGCAGACGAGGTCATGACACATACATAGCCTACACAGCAGACACTCACATACACACACACACACACACACACACACACACACACACACACACACACACACACACACACACACACACACATACACACATACACACCATACGAGATCTATTTTGGTAGGTAAGAAGTGAAGATGTGTTTTTGCTGCAATTGCAAATTGTGCCGGCATATTGTCAGATGCTTACAGGAAGTGCACCTGATGTTCGGGGAGATAAGGAGGCGCTCATGGTGCGACACCGGGATGGAGAGGAGACGTAATGCTCTTTAAAACTATGTTAAAGTTAGCAGGAACATTTTGTGGTTTAGATTGACGTAAGCTGTATTTTGTCTGTTTTTGCAAAAGAGGGGGCTTTGTTGTTGTATCCATATAAAACCTTTGTCTAATTATTGTAAGTTCAGTTCGATTGCTGACTTTGCCCAGCTTCGGACTCCACGCGTGTAATCAATAAATCTTTGCTTTGATCACATCTTCGGGACCAGAGTTGTTATTTGCTTGTGAGCCCTCCGTACTCCTTTTCTCCAACTTTTGAACCTTAACAAGGCAGATCTGATTATAGACAGAATTACGTATTACTTCAATTACCACAGTTTCCTCACAGTAGTAAACCCATTAGTGCAACACCTTGATGCACGAGCGCCAGTCAATGAAAAGTTATAAATGCTGTTTTAGCAAAGATCTTTCCTGCTGTTTCAGCTTGAAGAAGGAAAACTAAAGTATTACAGGAGTCTGTGCTACAATATCTCCCGATCTGTCTCAGCTGACTGCATGTCTGACCATGGTTTCATCAATGATCAGTGGTCAGTATTCATTACAATATGCGTATTGTAGTCAGTGGTGCTAGTTTCAGTCATTATGCAAATGTAGTGTTTTTAAGGTTGGAGAAACCTGCATTCAGCTGAGAATGAAGAAGTCACTTGGATGAGTAATGAAACGTTTCTCCCCATGAAAACGCGACCTCCAGATGAACAGATTCAAGTTTTTTGGATTTCCTGATTGAGCATGCATCAAGACAAGATTGTTCACTGTATTTTAATTATTTTACGATTTCTTTTCATCTTCTGTTCTGCTTTGCCCTCAATTTCATATTCTTCTGGACAAAGGCCTAGTTTCTTTCTTTCTTTCTTTAAGAGGGAGGGGAGAGAATTTTGTCATGTTTCGTATTGAAGAACTGTGTTTCCTAAATTAAAATAAAATGTTTTAACATTATTTTTGTAGGTTTAAATAGCTTGGGGCAACTTCAGATATTTTATTTTAAATTTACAAATCTTACCTGTCTTTAACAAAATAAAGGTCTTGGTATGAAATAATGCCTTGGTGTAGGAAATGGCAGGTGTATCAAAATATCATCGACGTGAATGTGTGTCATTGTAGCAGGGTGTGGTTTGAGGCAAAGCTGCAGGGGAGGGTGGAGAAGTGGGTTCACAGGACAGTGCCAAGCAAGCCCGGCTGGCACAGCTGATTGTCATCATGCTAACCAAGACTTCCCTATTTCTAGTAGCTGCTGAGGGCTGGAGGAGCAGAGGCAGACAAGAGCTGAGCTGAAGCTACAGATTCCACAGAGCCTCCAGCTCTCAACACTGTTAATAAAAGTGCACTCAAACTCATCCAACGGTCTCTGAGTGTGTGTCATGCTGAGGTTCTGGTAACGAGTGTTACACTCATGTTGACTGGGGCTTGCTAAAGACTGACTAGAATGTCACCCTCCTCCCTACAACCACATTTCCTGCTGGTTTAGTTCTATGTTTTCTGGTCTAAACTCTAATTTTATGTATTTATACACATTGTCTGTTTTTTTATTAGATCATTACAACTCAAGAAACAATTAAGGTTGAAGAGCTTATCAAATACACTCTGGGGAAATTACATATTTGAAAGAGTGTAAATGTGAAATACAAAGCCCACGATCTGAATAAGCTCCAATAATTATGGATCTCATGTTTTTCATACAGCACACAAAGTAATATCAGATGATCGTATCGAGAGCAGAAGAACCGATAAGTGTGATCGATAGGCAGGCAGACTAACGATCCCGGGGAATTGGACTACTGGGAACCAGTTCTTGATTCCCATCCCTCCTTCCAGTTGTGTTAACACAGAGTGATTTTGTTTGAGCTTTGTTGTTGTTGTTGTTGTTTTTTGACAACTCATCATTTGAATCAGGAGTTTGTTGAGTTGCTTTATTTTCAACCTTCATTTCTTCATGTGCAGCTTCCTTGTCCTGTTTTACTGAGAGTTTAAAGGGTAATTGGACTTAAGTACCTTTCAAACAACCACAATTTTTGTAGACTTTGGGTCATTTTGAATGAAGAAAATGTTTTTGCTCAATGTTGACAGAATTCAGCATCTTAAATCCAATTTGATACATCATAGCTCTTTTTAAAAATGTCTTTTTTCTCTGGAACTTCGCCTTGGATTGTACAGGGAAAGTTTGCCTTTTATGTGGCAGCACATATCTCAGTATCTGACCCACTGGATTTGCTTACAGTCGTTTTTACTGTTTATTATTACTGAAGAAAACATCACCAAGAAGAAACCAACATGACTTGAAACAGTAATCACATAGAGATGCAGACTTTGATTCACGTCAATAGCCCTGAGTTTTAGAAAATCTTTTTTTGATACACTGCATTTGAAAAGCTTACCTGCTGATTGTGTTCATTTGTTAGTTCTTAATATGACCTTCTCCTCTGCCGTAATTACCGCCCTGCTGCTGAGTTTTTGGGACGTGTACACTGAGCAATAGCACTGTGTTTAAACCATAGAACATAATAATTATCATAATTAACTTCCTCAGTGCCCAGTCTGTCTTGTACCAGCTTCTGCTTTTTGCGTGAGAATGTAAGATGAGTTGAATCTTACATTCTTTTATGGCTTCAAACTGAAGACGTGGTGTTCTTATCTACAAGTGACTAGAGACACTTCTTGTGGCTTGTATACCGAGAAATACCACAGAGCATCATAATAAACTTCTTCAGTGCCCAGTCTGTCTTGTACCAGCTTCTGCTTTTGCCTGAGAATCTAAGTTGATTCCATTTATGGCTTCAAACTGAAGACAGGTAGTTCTTATGTATCAGTGACTCGACACTTCTTGTGACTTGCACATTGAGAAACACCACAGAGCATCATAATAAACTGCTGCTTCATCAGTGTAACTCTGTCTCTTCTAACTAACCTCTGCTTTTGACATATACACTCACTGGACACTTTATTAGGCACAAATTGATTGTACTGAGATGACATTGGCTTTGCCTTTATAACTCCCTTAATTCTTCAACAAGGTCCAAGAAATATTCCTGAGATTATTATTATTATGATAGCATCTTACACTTGCTGCAGATTTGCCAGCTGGAAATCCATGATGTGAATTCCCCACACCACACAGAACTAATAAGCCAATCACAAGGCATCAACTCATTGCATTTAGAAATGTAGATATATATAAGGAAACCAACTCCCATGCTCCCTGTTTTTCATGAAAAAAATCACAAAATGTTGATGCTTGTGGGGAAGAGAATCGATGTGTCAAGGCAAATAAGAGACTTTTTAAACCATGTGGAGCAGCTCTCACCATTAAAATCATGATAACTTTAGTGTGCTTAGTCAACTTTAGATTTAGTTGTGTTAATGCTGTAAAGCACAGGATTCTTTATTTCGATGTGCGAGACTCTTGTGGTCCTTCATGAAATTAGCACAAAGTATGTGGAAGCGGTTAAAAGCCACAAAAACATGCAGAAGCAACTAGAATAATAAAGAGAAACAGGAACATTGTTGTGTGAATGTTATACAGCATTTAAATGTAAATTCAAGCTAGCATTCACGAAATAGTGTTCCACACATTTTTTGGCCTTTAACTACTTCCGCATACTTTGTGCTATTTTTATGGAGGACCACAAGAGAAATAAAGAATCCTGTGCTTTAATAATAATATTGTGTAATATAACGTGCATCTGTAAATTCATTTCTGAATGCGTTTTTCAATGATTTTATTCATTTAAACATTAATAAAATAAGTTATTTTTTTAAAATAATTTAATTTAGAATAAAAACACTATTTATTAATCAATATTTCAAAATGAATTATTCATCCATTAATAAATACTTAAATTGAAAATTGATTTGACAAAAAAAGAATTAAACTCTGAATAAAAACCTCATTTGAAAAAGTTTTTTCAAATTCCAAATTAAAAAACATATTTTTGAAATCTTTTTGAAAGGTTGATACTGGACTGAAATCTGGTGACTGTGGAGGCAATTTGACTATAGTGAACTCACATAGTGTTTTATCTGGCTGGAATCAGCCAAAACAATTGTGGGTATGAAAAGATGCACATGTTCAACAACACACAGGTGGGCTGTGCCAGTTTTATTTATGCTCACTTGGCATAAATGACCCAAAGTGTGCCAAGAAAATGCCCCCCAAACCCTTACAGCACCACCACCAGGCTGAGCTGGTGATACAAAGCAGGATGGATCCATACTTTCATTTCAATCAATGTAAATGAATAAAATCAAAACTTTACTAACAGCACTAAAAAAGAGAAGTTGATATGATAACAATATGCAAAATACACAACATGAGACTTGAATTATAAGATGAACTTCCTGTTCTTCTCTGCTGCTCTGTAGCTGATGTTGACACTGTGACTGATTAACAAAGTCCAAATGTAGAGGCCAGATGTCCTTCTTCCACATGTGACAGCAGTTTGAACAGTGTTGTTCTTGGCTTGACTAAAACATTTGTCATTCATATAACATAGCTTAACAATAACTATCATTGCAACATGAAAAAAATCTCAGTGCAGATACTTCAGGCAACAACTCTTTGATTTGAAGTAATGCAGTGCCCTCTGTTGACCAGTTATTAATATCATCATTAATATTATATTTTTGAGATTGAGACTATCCAAAAGTCCTCTGAGGTTTTACTGCAGTATTCAAACAGACAAAGCTTTCTTTTTGCAGATCCATCGGTTCTTCTCATTACAGCTCACTGATTTAAATCCTTGGTCTTTGACAGAGATTGCACAGTGACCATCAGAAGGAAGCTGGTCGATCCAGGAGCTGAGGAAAACAACAAATCTGCTCAAGGCTGATGGACACTGGTACACTGTAATTGATTTATCACAGATTTGGGAAATACTTGAAATTTATATTGATTCAAAGTGTCTCTTACCTACTAGTCAGATTCCTTCCATCCAGCCACTTCCATTTCCCATCTTCAACTCTCAGACCAATCCAGTATCCTTTGTTTCCATATGTCCAACTCATTTTACTGACAGTTTTCTGAGGACAGAGAGAAAGTTGTCAGAGATATTTAAACACTTTGCTCTAAGAAAGCTTTCGATCTAAAGAAATTGTATTTTTATTTTCATGAAGTCTGTAATAAAGTGTCCCACAGTTTTCTCATTACCTTTTCTTCTTCATTAATCACAACAACCAAATCTGAAATCTTTCCTCTGCAGTTTTCTCGAGCTTCTTCCCAGGTTTTCCATTGATCACGGTTAGCATCATTAATTGCATAGCAGCTGGACTCAACATGATCCCATCCCTTCTGACAAGGGTTACATTTTCTGTCTGCAAGAATAGAGAACTGTTAATAAACAACATCAGTGCATATCTATGTTAAATTAGGTAATTTTGTACAAATATATTTGGAACATACTGTTATTTTCTTTGGGACAGTAGGCATCAATGCTCCATTGAGCTTGACTAACATTGAAGTCATTCCCTGATGTCGTCATCTGTTGTATTATTTCTGTTAGGTTTTTCTTTTCTGTCTCCAGCTCCTTATTTTTCTTTTTGAGCTCCTGGTTTTCTGCAAGTTGTTTTTCTGTGAGAGTAGAGTCTCGTGTCAGGTTGTGAATCTGCAGTATGAGGTTGGTTTGGTTCCTCCTCAAGTCTTCAGTGTCTGAGCTGACTTTGTAGTATAGATCTATCAGGTTGTGATTGGCAACAGTTAGTTGTTTGGTTTTCTTCTAACTGCTTCAGGCGAGTTCAGTAATTGTCAGTTAATAATGTGCAAACTCTAAGCCCCTAAAGAAATCCCATTATGTTGTTTAATTTCTTTTTCCATTTTGTTTTTTAATTTTATCACAGTTCAAAACATCTTCTGTCTGTTCTAATTCAGGTTTCCCAAATTTCTGCGCATTAATACCTATGTTTGTGCTTTTCAGATTTGTCAGATTAATTTTAAATAAAGAACAAAAAGAAGTAAACCACAAACCCCATACTCAGTCTTTTATCACTGCCGATATCTGCCATATTCATTATTTCATACCATGCATTCATGTATTTCATGTAAACACTCTGACAATAAAAAGTATATATTTGTTTTGATTTTTTTTTTCTAGCTGAAGATATGTTGTGTCAGCATAAGGGCTGTACTGTGACTGCAGGTGTGAGTCCTTGTAGAATGTCTTCAAATCCACTTTGACTGCATTCGTTGTTGTCAAAGAATATTTTCTAAGTGTCTGTCAAAATATTGTTGTCAGAGGTTGCCTCTAAAAATAAAACAGTTTTCTGAGTAACAAAACATTTCAAAAATCGTAGTTGAAATTGTCCTGATCAAGAAATGTGGAATTTGTATAACAACAACAACAACAATACTACTACTACTACCACTAATAATAATAAACGCATCTTTTATACATGAAATGATCTTTTTCATACTTACGGTAGACAGTGGCTGCTATGATGCCAAACACCAACATGACACAAATGATTCCCAAACAACAAGCCAACTGTTTATAGTGGCGATGTCTGCTCGTAGTTCTGTCTGATGTCTTGTCTGGAAAAATATTTATAGTCTTGAGTTAGTGAAGACTTGATAAAAATTTCATATAGTTTAAAAGTGGACATGAACACATTTATTGGAGCTAATTTACACCATGGAGCCCTTATGTAAAAATCTATAATAGATTTAACAGTGTCTGTGAAGCCAAAGCAATAACTGACAAGAAATAACTGTTTAAAGTTTTAGTTTTTAAGAACATGTTTAGCGGGATCTTGTGCCAGTACAGAACGTAACAACTGCTTGGTTGTTGTTAATAGACTTACATTAGTTTATGTTAGAAACTAGTGACAGAAGTGATCTCAGTAGTGTAACAAGTGTCATCTGGCAGTTGTTGCTCTCTGCCAGGTGATTGGCTGAAGAGCTGTGTAAAGGTAGTGGGTGTGTGGGGTGAAGTCAGCGCTCTTCTGTGGAAAAAACCAGAGGCAATTAATCCACTCGGGTGCGAGTGGGTATACTCTCGGTAAGAGACTTGCCATTTTTGTTTGGATCATTTGCTATTGTATGTGCTTATTTTTAATGTGTCGTTGGACTTTTTTTAGTGTGACTTTTTTTAGGCGGTTATTGAGAGTGAGTTGTGTAAGGGCGGACTAACCTCCCTTTTTTGCTTTTTGTTTAATTGTTTGTGCCACTTCCCTTTATCTCCCAGATCGCAGGCCATGCATAGCGCTGATTCCCAGCTGCGCTGAGACCCGAATTGCTTGCAGTGCGTGCCACGATTGCAGTGTCGCTAAGCGGGGTGTGACGGGTTGCAGTGTTGTTATTTTCGCACAGTTTGTGTGGTAAGTCTCATGTGCAGCTGGGATATCAGCAGGATGTGTTGTAAGTCCTGTCTGGAAACAACGGGGAATTTGTATGTTTAATTAATGTAATAAATAAATGATCAATTTATTTCTTTGCCCCGTTTACTCATACCTTGTCCTCGGTTACAGTAGAAAACAAGGACACTAAAACAAACAAACAAACAAACAAACAAACAAACAAACAAACAAACAAACAAACAAACAAACAAACAAACAAACAAACAAACAAACAAACAAACAAACAAACAAACACAGTCTTACAAAACTCTTTGTGGCAGCCCCTGGCATGTTTTATGTCGAACATGATTGGAAGTCCTGACATCCTGTCAGCATGAAAAAAACTGTTTACAATCGGACTTCGTTAGAGATAATGTGAGATAACGATTTCTAAATCAAAATAAGAAATTAAGGTTTCCAAATAGTGTCAGTCAATCTTGTAGGCAATCTTTTCCCTGTGGACATGCTGATGGATGTTAGGATTCCCGCTCACACTTCAGTGAGAAACTTAATTACATTTATGCTGCGATGCGCATATAGTAATCAGTTCTGCCATAAACTGTCTGCATGTGTTTTGGGAAAGAGAGAACATTTAAGTGCATAAATAAAGTGCTGATCGCTAACTAGCAAACAACTAAATAACTACTTCTTCAGAGATGGAGCAAAGGTGGTCAGTATATCCTTGCTTTGTTTTGTTTTTAACATAAAGCTCATTGCTGACAGGGTTGGGAGCAACCATTATAAATGGTTTTAGTTCTAGTGTCCTTGTTTTCTGCTGAGTTATTGGTCACTAGTTAGCTGACACTGTGAAATTAACCAGTAGCCTAACGTTTCTTACTATAATACTTTCGTATTATAGTAAGTTAAAACAAACCTTTGAATATATGACTTATGAATGTACAAAGATTGAAATACACATACCTCACTGTGATATATAAACTGTTGTAGCTCAATGTATTTTTGAAAACTAATGACCAAAAATGCAGTTTTGTCTTTTTTTTATTCAAACATGCTTGCGGACCTCTTACAGGAACTAGTATAAGTGACGACCGTGAATTATGAACCCTGACACGACTTTGCAGCAACCAACCCAGTGACATCATGTTCTATGCTGGCACAAGATGGCGCTAAACATGCTCTAAAATCTTTAAACACTTATTTCTTAAATCCAGATTTGTAAACAGTGCTAAATCTATAATCGCTTTTTTTTTTTTTTAGAGAGAGAGAGAAGGGAGTCTGTGTCCACTTTAAAACGCATATTGTACCATGGAAAAACGTATTTTATTCATGTAGGGCAACGAAACTGAAGTAAACGTTCTTCTTGTCTGGCGTAAAAATCTAAATAACAGAAATATTTTATCTACTTGATTATTGGTTCATTGATTATTCAATGTTGCTATCTATAAGTCCAACATTTCCTTTTTGTCTCGCTGTCGCAAATGATGGTATTTTAAACTTCATTTGAGTGTCTGGAACAGCTGAAGCCACATATCAGCTTTGAAATGCGCATTTACACAATGTAACTCATGCTGTTCTCTATCTTTGGAATGTAAACCCTATAAGGAGCATCTCCTAACTATTATGAGCATGAATGATAAAAGCATTTTAATATTAAACTGTTAAATACCACTTGTCCTTCAAAACTTTGGTAAAAATGATTGTAAAAGGAGAACATTCACCATTTGAATCTAATTGTAAAACTCAGGATGCTTCATGTCTCTTCATTAAATCCCTGTTAGGGAAATGTTCCAGTTTGAAAGACACTCAAACTGATCAGTACTCGTCACACCTTCTTGTACTGACAGTTTTAGAAATTTTCACTGTATTGGACATTTGTTTACGGTGGATTTGTGTTTTCTTTTCTTAACTCACCGTTTGTGTCCAGAGTTTGTTCCTTTGCTTCATTTTTCACCTCCACTTCATCAAAAACAGTTTCCTCCTTTTTAACTGAAAGGTTTAAAAATTAACTGACATTCATAAGTTATCATACAACAAACAGGGTTTCATGCCAGAAACACCTCACCTAAGAGGCATCTGGGACACATTCAAGTCAGATCCCCAAGCCACTAGCTGAAGTGGTTCAGGCACCAAGCTCTTAAAATATCAGTGTAAAAATCCTACTTAGCTCAAGATCTTATTTGCTGATTTCTACTGATATTTTTTTATAGTCACTGTTACTGTTTAAAACAAATCAACATTGAGTAAATTTGCAATTATAGTCATCAAAAGTAGCTTAGAATGTATTTTCTTGATGCAGTGCATTGGAAAAACTTACCTTTTGATTGGGAATGTTTCTTTTCTTTGAATTTGACTGTGGCATAGTTAACTTCCTCCTCTGCCATCCTTACAGACTTTCTGTTGAGCTTCGTGTAACTTCTAGACAGAGAAATAACCCTCTATAAGAGCCACAGAGAAGCAAAATAAGAGACAAGGTTGAATCTTCTGACGTGTCATGTCTGTTTCTATTGCCAACTTCTGCTTATGGGTGAGAAAATAATTGCATGCATGTCATGATCAGTATGAACCTCAAAGTTGTGAATATATACTGGAGGCAGTGTACATACTGGAAAGTGATTTCTATAGATTTCTATAGATTTGCAAAGCAGAATCACAACATCAAAAATATGTTAAAGTCAAAACATAGCATGTTATTTAATAACTGTTCGCATAAAGACATTATCATTTTAGGGACTGAGATTATCTCAGGATAGAGCACATGAGTTTGACCAAGTCACTGTATATTTGCATTCACCAGAAATTCTACTAGATGCACTATGTGGTGTACTGGGGCAGCTGTGGTAGCTCATTGCATAAAGTTAAATTGATCCCCCGTCTTCTCCATTCTGGATGTTGGGCATGATACTGATCCCCAAGTTACCCCCAATGCATCCACTGGAGTGTGACTGTGTGTGAGTGTCGTCATACAAGACACTTAGATATTGAAAAAAAGCACTTATATGAACCTGTGTGTGACTGGCTTGTAGTTAACAAAAGCACTTTCTCGTGTTTTGATTGAACAAGGTGCTTGAAACATTTCTCTGATATCTTGGTCCATATTGACATGATGGCATTACACAGTTGCTTGAGATTTGTCAGCTGCACATCTGCATGATTCAGTAAAAGGACTAGATGTTGTAGTGATAATGCATTGCTTTAAATGGCGAGAATCTTGAGAATCTTGAGGGACGGCTGTTATGAGGAAAGGCAGCCCAGAAACTTTACCAGCAGCACACATTGTTGTGTGCCTTTCGGCCTTTTACCCGAGCTAATCTGCCATCTGACACATCGTCAGTAGTGGACCTTGGATTTATCGGGTGTTTCAGCCATTATCACTAGACACCCTCATCCAAGGAGGCCCTGCCAGGGTTGATCAGGCCCTGGAGTGTGTCACTGGTTTATGTTAAATTGTTATTCTCTTCTACTTTCTTCTGTTTAGTTTTCTACAGTTTATTTTCTCATATCTATTCAATGTAACTGAGAAATAATACTTACCTCTTTAGCATTTATGGAGCCTCACTTCTTCAAAGGGATAGAAAAGGTGATAGAGAGAAGTAAGACAAAAGGGGTGGTTGAAGAGTTGTAACTAATAATGTAGCAATGAATGTATTGTAATGTGTCATGGTTCTAGGTCTGGTGACCCAGTGTTTATGTTTTTGATCATTAATATTCTTTGATTTAGTTACTGGTTATATTTTTGTGAATTCTAGTTCTTAGGTTTTGTTACTGTGCCTCCATGTGTTACAGGTGTCACGTTGAGTCAGTTATGTTTTCATGTCTGCTCTTTCCCGGCCCCTATGTCAAGTCCATGTCTCAGCGTGTGTCTCTAGTTTCTTGTTTTACTGTAATAATTCTGTTGTGATAATTGTGTATTCTGTTTTGCTTCCTTCCTGTCTCTGATTATATCAGTTTAGGTCCAACTGTGCTGCCCTGTTGCAGATTCCCTCATTACCCTCAGTGTATATATTGTGTGTTTTCCTTGGTTCGTTGTTGGGTTGTCTGGATAAGTTCCACATGTTTCCCAAGTCTCCCGTTCTTTTCAGGTCTTAGTTTCCTCTTTCCTGGTTTCAGTTTTTGTGTTTTAGGTTTCTATATTGTTTTCTATGCACCTCGTGTCTTTATGTTTAGCTTTCCCCAGTTTAGGTTTTGTTAGTTTATCGCAGTCCTGTCACCTTTTTTTTTAATGTTTTGTGCAGCCCAAAATAAAGGCTCGCTTTTTGCTAATATGCACCTCCATAGTCTGCATTTGGATCTACACTCTCTCCACTCCACGCCATCTGCCTCAGCAGACGTGACAGGAAAGATAACCTTGCAGTTACAAGCAGTGTGCATGCTGAAGACAGATTGCTCAAATTGACAGACAGTAAAAATATACAATAGTCTGAATTTTGACTGCAGGATTCAAACAGATAAAAACCTGATTTAAAAATGCACTCTCTATGTACGTAAACAACATTTCTTCCGAGTTCCTTGGGACTTGCACTTCATGAACAGCAGTGGTCAATAAAGAGGCAAAAATATTCATGAAACATACATTAGAAATTACTGTTTATCAACATATATCTTTGTAAAAAACATTTATTATAAATTCCAATTCTTTGGATATTTGTATGTATTATGTTATCACCCTCCTGTGAATGCAATGCTATGATCTACATTTGGATTTCTTTTATATGTCACATTAAACAGGTTCATGTTCAAGAGGTTTATCATGAGATGACCCTCACGTGGTCTTCTCATAGAACTGTGCAGGGTCTTTTAGATCTTTTATTGCAAAGCCTAATCTTAGCTTCCTCATCTTGAGTGTAAACGTTGTGTATTTATTACAGTTCCCGGGTCTTGGAACCAGGGTATTAATTTTTGTGTATTCATTATTTGTTGTCAAAAGGGGATTATGATCAGGCTTTATTCTTTTATTAATGGTTCCCTTCTATTTATGAGTTTTTGATATTTCATGCCTTTAGTCTGTGTTTTGGTTTTGTTGATAGGTCTGCTAGTTCCCTTTTGTGTTCCCTTCTTCTCCTCCAGTCTTTCCCGTGTTTGTCTTTTGTCGCTGTGTCAAATTAATATGGTTGAGTCGCTGACTCAGTTTTGATTATACTTACTCTTTTATTTTGATAGGCTGTTGTCTTGTCTCTAGTGCTTTGTTTTAAATTTTACTTCCCTTGTCTCATTACTGTTTCCTCCTCCCTCATTACCTGTATTGCATTTATTATCTGAGTCTCCTCTCATGGGTGTGTGTTTCTTTGTGCTGTCTTTTCTAGTGCTTGCTCTCATTTGTGTATACTTTGCATTCTTACAAGTAACAGTATGAAGCTACTTTTTGAGTACATTTCTCCCTTACAAGTCCAGCATTTGAGCCACATTCTGCTTCATTACAGTTTTTCTATTCATCAAGGTGTATCTTGTTTGTAGACTTTGACAGTTATACACCTGCATTGCCAAGAATTTCTTTATGTGTAGATGTTAAACTGTTTTTCTTGACCATGGAAATAATTCTGTAATGCATTTTCAAGCTTTTTTCAGAGCTTGGAAAGAAAAAAACATCCTCAAGAAATTTAAAGAAGTCCTGTCTCTTTTCTTCCCAAGCTTCTTAGATTAACATGACCTGGATGTCTGAGAACCTTCATAGACAATTCTGTGATGCACTTTAGTTGTCTTCTGTTGTCTTCAGGCCTTTTAGTGTTGCTGAGTTGGTCAGTACAGCATAAATGGTCAGTACTGCCTTTGAATCTCTTTGTATTGTGTACAATGACAATAAAGGAATTCAGAACAATTCAATTTAATTCAAATCTTGCAGATCCTGACAACTTGACATCTTCTCTTCTACTTTTGGCATCTTCATCGCTGCAACATCTGCTAGCTGTCTTTTGGTCACAATGTTAAGGTGGTATGTGTAAAATACTCATCCACACATATGTGTCTGAGGTTGACCTCAGTGGCTTCCAAAACTGATGAAGTTGTCTCCCTGTATATGCATTTCTTGATTTGGACTTACTGTTCGTTTTAACTACAAAAGAAGTGTACTTAATATCATTCTCTGTCATTGTTATTTTGTCTTTCTGTTGAGCCTTTTGTGAACTCTACTCAGAGATGCCCCAGTATTAAAGCCACAGAGCATCATAATACAAGAAGTTACTGTTTCTTAACTCCGTGACTTCTGTTTCTTGTACCAACTTCTGCTTTTGACTGGAAAAAGTAAGTTGCCCCATTTTGCAACACTTTGTGTTACATATACACTCACTGGAAAATGTATTACATACACTGTGCTAGTACCAGGCTGAACCACCTTTTGCCTTTTTTGGAGTAGATTCAACAAAGTGCTGCAAACATTTTTTCAGAGATTTTGGTCCACATGATAGCATCACACAGTTACCACATAATAGCCAGGCGTTCACAAATAAATAAGGTTTGTCTGATATTAGGAGACTTTGGCTTCTTTGTCAGGAGACGTTACCTGCTTAAACATGTATGTGTCACTTATTCATAAAACAATATATATCCTTGCGGCTTTTAATAGCCTAAATATGCTTCACAAATATTTCTGCTCAGGTTAAAAAAATCTTCTGCACATTCAAAACATGTCACACAGGTCTCTGTTTGGGAATCAAGCACATGTCATCAATGCTACTAAGTATGACTGAAAACAAGAAGCCCAGGCAACATCTTAAGATTATGTCACAAACGGCCCAGAGGCCAACACAAGGAAAGTACCCAGATGCAGACACAACATACTCAGTGAATCAGACTCACATTATTTACAACACAGATCTTGACTGCTTACATGCAGTGAAGCTGATTTCCAGCTTGGGGAGGGTATTGAAGACTGAGCAGCTGAGTATTTGTCCAACCTGAGGTTTAGTGTTTCCAGCACAGTCAGCAGGCAGGAGGGCAGGCAGTAGAGGTGAAGAGAATCCAAGTTTAGACGGCAAGGTTCAGTGGTGGGTGAGATTTCTGGCTGGAAGCTGGGTGCTTACGGTGTAACTGATGAGTCAAAAACTGAGAACACAAGGAGAGGTAGGTAAGGCAAAACATCGACCTGAAAGGAAACACAGAGAGATGCAACTTGTTACCACCACTGGTAGCTGTCGGACTGGCAAAGGAGAGGTGACGACACTGGGTTTAAATGCAGCCTCTTGATTGCAGCTGATGCACCACAGGCGAAGGAGATTACCTGAGCTACGCCTCAGTGCGGACCCAGGGACACACAGTGGGCCAGGAGACAAACCCAACACTCGCTCGGATCATGACAGATTAGCTGGAAATCAAGCAACAACACATCTAAACTAAAATGTGCTAAAATAAATAAATAAAGTAACCTGCTTTTTAGACCTTTTTAGTAAAATTTCTATTGTTGCAGGTATTATTTTAGTGGATGATTGTCAGCCTTCACCTTTCTTACAGCAGCTTAAATACTGTTGTTCTTTGCTTCATGAAAACTTGTCAAAAAGATAAAAATTAACAACAATGTGACATTCCGTTAAATATAACAGCCTAACACTAAAACATAGATTTATTACAATAACTATCACCAACATAAAAATATCAGAATACAGATACAGTACTTCAGACAATACTTCTGAAAGATAAATCCAAATCCAGAAAGAATTATGAATCGCCTCAATTGGATTTTATCAAATATTTTCCCTGCCCCTATCAGCTTGAAGAAAATAAACACAAAAGTAAATCTATGCTAGGTCTGTACTAAGATATCTGCTAATCAAACAAGGTGCTATCAACCTAATACCACCCAAACAGCTCTTTGGTGATTGACCCTGGATCTCTCGTAGTGTATGTCATAATCCAGGATATTTGCAGCTGATCATCTGAGCCCTGTGTATGATCAGGGCTCATGGGACAGGGCTCATGGATCAGGGCTTTATGGGACCTTAAAGTGGACATGAAACACTACATGTATAAGCCCAAATTTACACCATGGAGCCCTGCTCTCAAAAACCTGAATCAATGTAACACTATGTGTGGAGCTGGATTTAAGATGCAGTTTTTAGAGCATGTTTAGCACCATCTTGTGTCAGTACAGAGCGCGACGTCATCAGGTTGGTTGGCTGAGGTCACTTTCACCCTCTGTCTCTCAAGCTGTAAGTGGTTCTTTGTTTTGTTAGCTGCACTGAAATGGGAAAATCAAAGCATGATAGGGAATCCTGACATCCGTCAACGTGTTCGCAGAGGGGAAAAAATGTGCACATTACGCTCTCCATCACTCACATTTGGGCTTTGCTTTTCCTCACTTGTAATGTAATCCAGACAGTGAGATGATGTGTGGAAGAAAAAGTCTCCAAACACTGCTGCATCTCTTCTTTGAAGCCTCTGTTTTTTTTTTTGTGTCCATAGCACACATGAATCTATTTTTCCTGTGCACATCCTGATGGGACTCAAACAAGCTCTCTTCCACACAATCCTCATTTATAGTGCTTTACAAACCTGAACATTACAGTTAACAGCTGGATTTTCACATATCAGTACAGCCAGCCAAACAATGAAAAAACATTTATTCCTTAAGGGTGAAAGTGAACAGTATATCCTTGGTGTATTAACATAAAACTCATTTCTGCAAAGAGACAGTACAAAAGTGTGTAAGTCTATTTATCGCAACCAACCAACCTGACACAAGGTGGTGCTAAATATGTTCTAAAAACTTCAACCTTAAGCCCTTACTTCTTAAATCCAGCTTTACAGACAGTGTTACATCTATTGTAACAGTTTTTGAGAGCAGGACTTCATGGTGTAAATTAGCCTTTATTACAGTGTTCATTCCTCAGGTCTCAGGAAAAAAGCTGTCACATAGCGATTCATGACAGTTATCATAGAATATTGTTTGTTATTGTATCTCAAATCACATACACAGGTTTTGTGTGAAATCATTTCAGTGTTGCATCTTTTTTGTGGAAGGTTAACTCTAAAGATAAAACACACAAATCACAAAAATATTACATGTCGTCAAAATTGTATTCATCAAAATGTATATTTTGCATTTTTCTCTTCAGTAATTTGTTGTTTTTTTTTTTCCAGAAAAATGACCTTTTTCCTTTTATAAATACTAACAGAAATTAGAATAAGTATGACTGATATCTCAAAATTTGTACAAAGTGCTTTTATTTAAAATCTGCCTCAGCTCTAAAGTGAGTGCATGTGTAGACTGATCTTTTTCATACTTACGGTATACTGTGACTGCTATGATGCCCAACACCAAAATGACACAAAATGTGCCCAAACAACAGGCCAACTGCTGATAGTGATGACGTCTACTGCCTGATCTCTCGTCAATCAGGAATTCTACAAGACAAAAATATATTGCTTTACTTTTTAATTAATGTAATAAATGTTTATTGGTTATTATTCTGAGTCCACGTCTCGGCCGACCTTACCTGGTCCACAAACATTTCCCACCAGGTAGGGAAAGCACAACAAAGGCTGTACTTTCTCAAGAAGCTCCTTCAGGCCCAATTACCCCAGAGACTGCTAGTAAACTTCTACCATTCCACCATCGAGAACCTTCTGACCTACTGCTGCACACTCTGGTTCAACTGCTGCTCTGCGGAGGTCAAGAGGAAACTGCAGCTGGTGGTGAGGGCAGCAGAGTGGACAATTGGAAACTCACTAACCCCCCTCAGAGACATTTATACTGGCAGACTTCAGCAGAAAGCCAGCATCATCGTCAAAGACCCCTCGCACCCTGGGCACCCCCGTTCCCTCTGGTAAACGCTACAGGTCCATCAGGACGAAGACAAACAGATTCAATAGAAGTTTTTACCCACAGGCTGTCAAACATGCCCTACCTTCACCCTGAGTGGAGGATAACTGCACTGCCAACACTCATGGAAATTACACTTTATTTATAAACCGTATTTCTATGTATACTTTAATGCAAGCAACATCCCTACCTCTTTAAACTTTTCTGCCAATACATAATCCAATTTTTAACAGACATTTCTATAAATGGTAAATGGTAAAATTCAATGTGTGGTTAAAAAATAAGAGAAAAATTCTTTAAAAATTTATGTACCATATTTTTATGTTGTTTTTTTTTTTGGCACAATATAAGCGTGCTCTTTCCTGTCTTTTACAATGAAAACCTTTTTAGGGTGTAATCTCCTACCAACCCTTATGAACAGGAATGATAATAGCATGCAAACACTTGTAAATGAATACAGGAGTTAACTCGGGATGCTTTGTTTCCAATCATACAATCTGTTTGGGAAAGGCTTTCTGATCAGCTCCCCTTTATAAGGCACAGAGGCTGATTAGTACTCATCACCACATCTTACACGGACAGTTTTAGAAATCTTTGCAGTGTTAGACATGATTACAGGTGGATTTGTGTTTTCTTGTTATTACTCACTGTTTGTGTCAGGAGTTTGTTCCGTTGCTTTATGTTTCACTTTCACATCATCATAAATGGTTTCCTCCTCTTTTTTAACTGAAAGGTTTACAGATTAATTAGTATTCATAAATTATCAAATTATAGGACTTTATAGTGCCTATTTATTAGTTCTTTTAACTTTCTTTTATTCATTCATACAACAAAAAACATAAATACAGCAGACGATATGAATATAGTTATGTACATAAATTTACATTACCAGTCAAAGGTTTGGACACACCTTCTCATTTTATGATTTTTTTTTAATTTTCATGATTATTTACATTGAAGGTTTTCACTGAATGCATCAAAAATATGAATGAACACATATTATCTGGTAAACAAAAAAGTGTGAAATAACTCAAAACATGTTCTTTAGATTCTTTTAAATAGCCGCCCTGTGCTTTGATTACTGCTTTGCACACGCTTGGCATTCTCTCGGTGAGCTTCATGAGGTCGTCACCTGAAATGGTTTTGCAACAGCCTTGAAGGAGTTCCCAGAGATGCTGAGCACTTGTTGGCCCTTTTGCCTTCACTCTGCAGTCCATCTCATCCCAAACCATCTCAATTGGGTTTAGGTCAGGTGACTGTGGGGGCCAGGACTTCTGGCGCACCATCGCTCTCCTTCTTGGTCAAATAGTCCTTACACAGCCTGAAGGTGTGTTTGGGGTCATTGTTCTGTTGAAAAACAAATGATGCTCCAACTAAATGCAAACCGGATGTGATGTCATGTAGCTACAGGATGCTGTGGTAGCCATGCTGGTTCAGTGTGGCTTCAGTTTTGAATAAATCTCCAACAGTGTCACCAACAAAGCACCCCCACATTATCAAACCTCAGTTTGGACTCACCAGGCCAAAGCACAGGTTTCCACTGGTCTAATGTCCATTCCTTGTGGTTTCTATTTGACTATAAAGGCCTGATTTGCGCAGTTTCCTCTGAACAGTTGATGTAGAGATGTGTCTGCTGGATCTCTGGGTGGCATTTATCTGGGCTCTAATCTGAGGTGCTGTTAACTTGTGATTTCTGAGGCTAGTTACTCGGATGTTTTTTGTCAAGAGAGGTGATTCTTGGTCTTCCTTTCCTAGAGCGGTCGTCACATGAGCCAGTTTCATCATACTTGTATAAAATCCTTGTGATTTGTGTATATAGACTGTTTCACGCACCCCCTCTAACTACTGCTAAGATGGTACATTCTTCCCCTCCTGGGTTTGTGTTTGCGCTGGTTCACCGTACTGTGATAGCGCTGGTGGAGCTGGGTTGTTGTACTGAATATGTGTTGTGCGTGTGCGTGAATAATAAGTAAGTGCCTTGTATTTGTTTGCCCTATGGTTGTAACCAATCCTATACTCGCCCATGTATGTTGTGTGATGCCAGTTTGCCAGTGGTTTGTGTTGCCACAAGACCAGTGTTGCCAACTCCTCAGTAAGGAAAATCGCTATTGGCTGTCCTAAAAGTCGCTAGAAGTCGCTAAATGACGTCATCACCTAATTTGCATAATTGGTCACGCTAATATAATTGTAACCTATGTTGTTGGAGAGAGAAATAACATCGTGGAAGAGACATAAAGTGAGTAAAAAACGTCCTAAATGCATTTAGAATTTATTTAGAACTACAAATTAAATTTCTTTTAGCAATTATTGTTTTTTTAATGTCACAATTCCAACCCTGCTCCTTTACCCGGCTTGGACCGGCAAAAGTGACCGAAATAGGCACTCTGGTGGAGTTACTTTGTGTGTGTGTGTTTATAAGTAGTTTTAAACCTTGTGATCCACAAAACAGCATAAGAGTAAAAGATTAAAAGAAGAACTGACTGCGTTACAGCACCCGCTGCTTGTTGAGAGTAAAAGCTATACGCGCTTTCACGTCTTTTTTTAGCGACTTTTTATAGAAAAAAAGTCGCTAGGGGGTCTGAAAACTCGCTAAATATAGCGACAAAGTCGCTAAGTTGGCAACACTGCACAAGACACTGTAGTTACTCATGTTGATTTGACCAAAATAGCGACACCCGGGTGGACTGAGCTGCCCAAAGTAAAGATGGAGTCGATCCCTGTGCAGCAGCCCATTTGTGTCCACCAGGGGGTGGTGTTTAGTCGTTTTTGAATTAGATTTTTCTGTTCAACCTTTTCTGTATTATTTAGACCAGTTTTGGTTTACTTTAATTGTTTGCTAATTGTAATTTCTGTTATTTTAAAGACCCACACACATATACTCACACGAATTCACTTCTGAAGATGTTTTGGATTAAAGGAACCCAAACTATCATTGCTGTGGACCCTCTCTTTCAAATCAAATCAAATCAAATCAAATCACTTTTATTGTCACGTCACATGTGCAGGTACACTGGTACAGTACATGTGAGTGAAATTCTTGTGTGCGAGCTTCACAAGCAACAGAGTTGTGCAAAAAATACAATAACGTAAAACAAACAAAATATAAAAATGGCTAATCTAAAAAGTAATAAATATATGTACAATATATAAAGGTATATACATTACTGAACGTGTGTACTAAATATGTTTTCTACGTGTGTGTGTGTGTGTATAGTGTGTATATACATGTTTTACAAATGAAATAAAGTAAACAATAAAATAAGATATATAAAATATACAGAGGTTGGTAGTTGGATATTGTGCAAAACAGTGGCATTAATGTACAGTATGGAGTGCATAATGTTGAAGTTCCAGTAGTGAAGGTGCGGTGTCTATGACGTGTTCAGCAGTCTGATGGCCTGGTGGAAAAAGCTGTCTCTCAGTCTGCTGGTATGGGACCGGATGCTGCAGAACCTCCTTCCTGATGGAAGTAGTCTGAACAGTTTGTGGCTGGGGTGACTGGAGTCCTTGATGATCCTCCCGCTTTCCTCAGGCACCGCTTCCTGTAGATGTCTTGGAGGAGGAAGCTCACCTCAATTATCCGTTCAGCACACCGCACTACTCTCTGGAGAGCTTTGCGGTTGTAGGCGGTGCTGTTGCCATACCAGGTGGTGATGCATCCAGTGAGGATGCTCTCAATGGCACAGCGATAGATATAAGTCACCTGTGCCTTCTGACCGTGGATAGGAATATCCTGCTGTAATTTGCCAGTTTATTAAGCACATACATGTCCAGTTCAATACTGCTTGATGGTTTTTGCGACTGCACTTGGGGACTTGGGGATTCAAAGTTTGAGTAGTTTTTTAGGACTGATTGACCTTCAAATGAACCCTGACAAAGCACACCTGTGAAGGGGAAACTATTTCAGGTGATCATGAAGCTCACTGAGAGAAGGCCAAGGGTTTGCAGTGCTGTCAACAAAGCAAAGAGTGGCTACTTTGGGAATCTAAAATATATGACATGTTTAGAGTTATATATCAATTTCTTCTTTGCTACATAATTCCATATATCTTACTTCATACATTTGATGTCTTCAGCATGTATCACAATGTATAAAGTAGTAAAAATGATGAAAAACCATTAAACGAGAAGCTGCATCCAAACCTTTGACTGATAATAATTAATAAATCATTCTTCAGTTCTGGCTCCAACATTTATTTCTGTTTAATCTCTTATTTTTTCAACCAGCCTTGGACATTCACAAAATATATCTGTAAAGTTCCTAACCAGTCCACAGCCCCTCCAGCATAGCTCACATCAGTTATTGTATCTTGAAGTGGTAGGTGGTGTATTGAAATATTGAACCTTTATTTTGCAGTCAAATTCCTTCTAATGCTCTTTTTATTATTTGTATTTAACAGCTTTCTGCTCAGTGTAGCTGTAGTAAAAGTATCTGAAGTTAAACATCATGGAAATGCAACTAGTCTGCGTTACATAAGTAGTTGAAGAGATGGATGGACGGATGAAATAATATTGAAAATTCCAGTGGATTACAACTGGTAAAGTTCACAGAAGGCACACTCATTCTTAACGATTTATCACACTTTTTATTTACTTATTTAATTAAATACATCTAGCTATAAATTTTCTCCCATTTAGTCTATGTTTAGGGAGTGGGGCGGGGTTGTGGTTTTGGAAGCGATCCAAGCAGATACCCAGACCTCCCCCTCATCAGCCACCATCACAACCAGGATGCCTCAAAGTCAGATGCCCAAGCTATCAGTATTCTGATAGCTTGGGCATCTGAATGAATCATCTCAATATTCTGGTGCAAAACGTTTGGGATAGTTAGCTTAACATCTAACTTGGACCTTATTTCCATAAGTTTTTTTTTCCTAGCCTCTATTACTACAGAAAACAGTATAAAACATTGGTATTGTATAAATTTGCAGTGTTGGTTTTAGAATAGCGTTTCTTCTTGCAGTGTATTTGAAAAACTTAACTTATCTTGTAATCGGGATAGTTTCTTAGTGTTGAATGTGACTGAGGCATAGTTGACTTCTTCGTCTGCCATCCTTACAGTCTTGTTGAGCTTTAAGCGATTGTAGACAGAGAAATACTACCGTGTTACAGTCACAGAGCAAGTTGTTTCTTAACTCTGTCACACACATCTCTTATAGCAACTTCTGCTTTTGGCTGACAAAATAAGCTGTCCATGTCTTTCACTTTATTAGGTACACCTTGCTAATACCAGTGTGGTCACAAATTTTGAGGCCATCCTGATAACCTTATCCCACTAATGATGTGGAGATCCAACTTTTTTACATCCAATTAAAATCAAGGCACTCAAAAAGATGCTCTGGAAAAGAGTAGAATTCTTGGAAAAGAGTTTTATACACTAAATCACATGAACAGTAGTAAAAATACATACAGACATTTAACAAGAGAATTACATAGCCCGGGGTGTACAGCCTTAAGCACAGACAGCAGAGTAACACAAAGACAGACAGAAAGAAGCAGTAGGAAAAAAAGTGCTGGGTTGTCATCTGGTCCCCTAATATATAGGGACCAGTATCTCCACCCCCTGCTGGTGGGTAACCTTCAAACCCATCCTCCAGCCAAACAGCTGCAGGGTCAGGTAGTGGCCAAGGTTCTGGCCAGAGGCCAGTCAGGAGTCCGGCTCCCCTTTGGCTTTGGCTTATCACAATTCAGCTATATTCAGCTTTTGATTTTGTCCACATAACCTGAGGCACCATTGGTGTGTCTAGATGTTTATAAATATAAAGCTCCAGATGTATACATGAGAAATTCTGTGGATCAATAACAACTGATATCTTTTTATATCTGAAAAATACCAAACATATTATAGTTGATACTAATGAAATAAACAGAAAGATATATACAAAACTAAAATGGAAACTATTGAAAATATAAAACTGACCAAAACAAGTAAATTCACTCTGATAATGAACTGAAAATCAATGAACACAAACTGACAAACAACATGTGTAAAATGCACAACGTGAGACTCATTTCATAAGCTGGACTTCTCGTTCCTGGCTGCAGCTCTGTGACTGAGCCAAATGTAGGGGCCAGCCCTTCCTCTACCTCATCTTGATCAAACATGTTACAACAGCTTAAACAGTGTTGTTTTTGGCTTAAAGAGAAGAATTCAACATCAACCTGACAATACGATTTAATATAACAGAATAAAACTGAAGATACAGATATATAACATTAGCTATCACCACAACATGAAAATATCAGAATGCAGGTCTGGTTTGTTGGTTTAAAGTGACCGATGTAGATTTTTTCTGGCGAGGACACTGTCATTTGTGTTTATTTGGTGTCAGTCTTTCTATTGGTAAATCTCTTTAATGTTACTCACACAATAAAAAGCATCAATGCCATGGATGAATGGTTTTGTAATCAGTGGTTTCTGATCAATGGTCATGACAATTTGAATTGAATTGAATTGAATTAAACCTTTATTTTGAACATGTGAAAAAATACAACCACATAGAAATAAAAAAGAGACAAACAAAGCAAAACAAAAGGAAAACAAAGCAACCACAACTACAAAAAAACCAAAAGAACTTTCATGTTCAAAAAGGAGCAGGAAGAAGCATAAGCTTATTTAATCAATAGACTACAGAAATACCCAAGTACAATTACATTTTATGTTACATGTATTATTATTATTATCATATACAGTAAATTAAAAAAATAATACCCCAGGAGGCAAAAAATAATAATTTGACTGTTTTAATAATAATAACAATTTGCATATTAATGATCTAGAAACTGACCTCACAGCCACTGGTCGCTATTGGTGCTAGTTTTAGTCAATGTGCAAATGTATAAGGTTGGGGAAACCTGCAGTCAGCTGAGACTGAAGATGTCACTTGGATGAGTGACGAAACGTTTCACTGACAACGTGATGTCCAGATGAACCGAATCAACGTTTTAGGACAATAAAAAGCAGGATTTTATTCAACTGGGGTTTTTTGTGCCAGAAATAAACAGCTGTAAACATACACGGCGGACCCAGTGGCATTTTGATCATTTTTATTTCATTAATGACGGTTGCTGGACACCAGTGTTGGTCAAGTTACTTGAAAAAAGTAATCAGTAACTAATTACTGATTACTTCCCCGCAAAAGTAATCCTATTACTTTACTGATTACTTATTTTCAAAAGTAATTAGTTACTTAGTCACTTTTTAAAAACATGATTTACAACCTGAATAGGTAATAAAGCGATAGATCTTTCAGCCCAATTCTACTTTTTCTGCATAATCCATCATATAAAATGTAATCAAATGAAAGAGTCTCTTTTTAAAACTAGTTTTATTAGTTTTAATCTTTTAACTTTATGCATCAAGCAAAAATTAAATTATATGCAACATTGTCTGACTGGAAGAAATTTGTTTAACATTTAAACCTATTTTGTGCACATTCCAGCATATAAAAATAGTTTTTTGTGCTTACACTCACTCTTTCAAATAGATTCAAGTAAAACACAGCAGAAAATAAATAAAATCAAAGACTCAGCGGTCCTGTTGCTGTATTTTCACCTGTATAGCAGCAGTGGGGCAGGCGGAGGTTTGCTCTGGTGCAGGTGTGTCGCAGCGGTCAGTGGAAGGATCTGGGAGTTTCTCTGTGAATGTCACATTCCAGTGGCAGCGTATTTGGTGCATGCTCGGAAGTTTAGGGGTTTTTTTCGTGGTAAAAAATAAGTTTTCTTCCCACGCAGTGAACAGCGGACACTAACGTTTTTGTCACTTTTTACGGAATTAAACTCAAAGTCAGTCACGGTCATACTCTCTCCCACACTCCTTATATTATCCATTGTTGATCTGCACACAGCTGTTGCCACGAACGTCGCACTCGCTTACGTCATTGTCATGAGACACTTTCGCAAACAAAATCACGGTTTAGTAACGCAGTAACGCAGCTTGCTTATGGGAAAGTAACAGTAATCTAATTACCTTTTTTGCAATAGTAATCCCTTACTTTAGTCGTTACTTGAAAAAAGTAAAGCAGCTGATCATAAGCTAATCAAAATACAAAAGAAAGTGATGTATTTTCTTGAAATGTTTATTCAAAAACATAAACAACACAGGCTGTTGGTTATAAATTGCTAAAGCTATCCGGCCATATCACCCAAACTGCAGTGAAAGAGCATTAAATTTAGATTAGAATAATGAGTAATATCATAAACTGAACACCTGATATTAGCAGTCTAATTTACTTTTACATAAATAAATGTATACAAATAGGTAACTGTAGATGCTTTTGAGTTATTTCAAGCTGAATTTCCGTTTTTACTGTGGCCCATCTGCAGTACTTTGGCGGCCCACCAGGGGGCCCCAGCCTGCACTTTGGGGATCACTCATCTACCCCTTAACTGGTTTGGACCCTCTTATGCTTTCAGAAGTGCTTTAATTCCTCTTAGCATTAATTGAGCTCACATGTTAACATGGCACAGTTGCTGCTGCAAAAACAAACATCACAATGGAAGAAAAGAATTCATAAAGCTATGATTAAAGGGATTAGACACTGGAGGTGACTGCTCTTTTCTTTTTACATTTAAAACACATTTATAATAAAATTCACATGCACCTCAATAAGCAATATGTTTAGTGTTTCAAAAGAATTTCCATTTTAGATCATGTTTTGGATGAACATCGCCTCTCACTTCTTTGTGTATGATACAGTGAGAGGTATGATATAGTGTTTGGTTAGATGTGAGGGCATTTATTGAATCAACACTTGTGTCTGTTATTCCTGTGGGTGACCTTGGTTCTTTCGTTCGGGGTTGTTAACTGTTCAATTGTATATGGGTCACATGTTAAATCATTCATTTATATCCTCCAGGCTTTTAATAGATCAGATGTACTTCAGTAAAATTTCAAATCGTTTTTCAAAATGAATTTTAGGAATCAAGCACATTTTAATAAGGTTACAGACGATAATTGAAAACAAGGACCTGCAATTAGCATTGAACCTAATAGAAACTAAATTCAAGTTAATAACTTCTAAACCTAAAAGAGTAAATTTTCTCTGAAAATAACTGAATCTGTATGTTACTTTCAGCTGCTCCCCTGTCACAAGGGTTGCATGTTTGATTTGCTAGTATAGTAGATCACAAGCTCTCCTTGATGTGAGCCCAAGGGGAATTTGCATCTCCTGCAGGAATCAAACCAGTGAACCTCCAATTGCTAATTGAATGTGTTAGCAACTAAACTATAGAGCCACTGAAAAGTAATTGAATCTAATTTGGAAAATCTGACACTGAAAGAAAACAAAAATTATTAAAAACAAACAAATTATAATAACAATGTTGAAAAACTGATTTGACAAAGAATATATAAATACAATACAAAGCATGAGACTCATTTAATAAGCTGGACTTCCTGTTCTTCTCTGCTGCTCTGTGGCTGATGTTGACAGTCCAAATGTAGAGGCCAGCTCTCCTTCTTCCTCATCTTGATTAAACATGTTACAGCAGTTTGAACACTGTTGTTGAAGCTACAACGTTTGTTTAAAACATCGTTAAAAAGAAAAAGTCGGTAACAATACGGCAATTATTTGGCAATATGGCAAACAGTTTCAACAATTTACTTTCTTTTTTTTCTTTCTAAGTAAAATTAAAATACTTTTAATTACATATTTTTTAAATATACAAAAATCATAAAGCAGTCTTCATATTTTAATATATTTATATATTTACTTATATTTTTACTGATATGAACATCATTATTAATATTATATTTTCAGAACATGCAGGAGTCTTGTGATGTTTTACTGCAGTATTCAAAGAGTTAAAGCTTTCTTCTTACAGATCCATGCGTTCTTCTCACTACAGTTCACGGATTTAAATCCTTGATTTTGGACAGAGATTGCACACTGACCATCAGTAGGAGACCCTGGGATCCAGGTACTAAGAAAAATCACAGGTTTGATGAAGGGGAATCAATATTGATATAAAATAAGACATAATTAATTTATCCCAAATTTTCAAAATATTCAAAATGATTTTTGATTCAAAGTGTCTCTTACCTGTTAGTCAGATTCCTTCCATCCACCCACTTCCAGTTCCCACCTTCGACTCTCAGACCAATCCAGTATCCTTTGATTCCTTGAATGTTCCAGCTTTTATCACTGATATAACTCTGGGAATAGAAAGAAAGTTTTCAGAGATATTAAATAGATCACATATCATATCAAAATAATATATAATAAATATTGTTCCTAAAACGTTGTGGCACAAATTATTTTTAGATTAGATTTAGAGTCCTGCTGGTTTCTCATTACCTTTTCTGTTTCATTATTCACAACAGCCAAATCTGAAATCTTTCCTATACAGTCTTCTCGAGCACCTTCCCAGGTTTTCTGCTCAGGACGACCAGCATCATTAATTCCATAGCAGCCTGACTGGAAGGGAAGCCAGCCAGCCTGACAAACATTACACCTTCGGTCTGCAAGGATGGAGATCAATTAATAAACATTACTGCATATTTATGTTACATTTGGTATTTTTGTACTAATATATTTGGAACATACTGTTCTTGTCCTTGGGACAGTAGGCATCAATGCTCCACTGAGCTCGACTAACATTGAAGTCATTCCATGATGTCATCATCTGTTGTATTTGTTCTGTTAGGTTTTTCTTCTCTGTCTCCAGCTCCTCATTTTTCTTTCTGAGCATCTGTGTCTCTGCAGTCAAGTTTGTGATCTGTTTTTCTGAAACTGTGGAGACTATAAGGTTACAAAGGACAGCAGTTAGTTTTTTTTAAGTGGTTTGAATATATTTACATGTTTCCTATAAATTAATGCAACAAGAACTGTTAAAAACAACACACAATCAAATATACTCTTTCTGGCATTGTTGTATTATACTCATATTGTATATAGCATTTGTATTCTGTTTTATTCGATTGTATATAGTATTTTATTTTATTCTCTTCTATTGTGTACAGTATCTTGTTGATATCTTATTCCAGTGTTTTTCTCTAATTTTTCTATGCAACTTTGCACTGTCCACTGCTGTAACAAAACAAATTTCCCATGCGTGGGACTAATAAAGGTCATCTTATCTTATAAAACATCACACTACTTTGCGTTTACACACCTCACATTAAAGTGTAAGTTTTAAAGTTATACTCACTGTAGATGCGAAGGACCATGATTAGTATTAGAATTCCCCAGCATGTTGCTAGTGATGGAAAAGATTTATTACAAGACGACTTCTTATCTAGCAAAAAAAAAAAAAAAAAGTTATTTCAACAACCAAAATATATTCATAGTTTTAAAGTCTTTAGAATAAAATGAAATGTGTCAAAGATCCCTAATTATTTAAGCATTGTTCTGTTATGTACAACCACAAAATACCTATTGGAGGCAGAAAAAAATGATTTAACTTTAGACCAGACCTATAATCACAAAGAAAACTAAATCAGAAAACCTGAAGGCAAAACTAAGGCTAAACCTTGTTAAATGTAATACAGACCCCCCAAACTCAGAACACTATATATACAGAAAAAAAAAAAAAAATGTAAGTACAAAAACTGAAAACTCAGAATAAAAAACTCAGGGTCAGTGACAGCTTTTGTCATTTCTGTGTTTTGTATCTTTGTGGGAGATATTACATCTTAAAAAATGTTGTTTGAAAAACCCTAAAATTCAGAAACATGGTCAAAAACTTGGATTCCATTGTACAATATTTTTATTTATTTTCAGTCAAAGGTTACACAGTTTTAGAAATTTCATTCCTTTCCCTGTTCTATTTTAAATACTCTGTGCACAAATGGCCTTTGGTAAGAATTGCTTTACAGAGTCCAGGAACAGAGATGAACAAAAACATGACTGACATCTGGTAATTTATTCATAACTGTTTTATGAAAAATCCATGTCAAGAATTTGTAATGTTCATGTAGGGCAATTAAACATAATGTTGAAGGCAGATCTGATTATAGACACAATTCCATTTTAATTCAACTACCACAGTTTCCTCTAAGTAGTAAATCCATTAGTGCAACACCTTGATGCACAAACGGCAGTCAAAAGTTATAAATGCTGTTTTAACAGAGATCTTTCCTGCAGTTTCAGCTTGAAGAAGGAAAACTAAAGTAAAACACAGAAGTCTGTGCTACAATATCTCCCCGATCAATCTCAGCTGACTGCATGTCTGACCATGGTTTCATCAATGATCAGTTGTCATTACAGTTTGCATATTAATGAACGTGACACTGACCTCACGGCCCATTGTTAGTCAGTGGTGCTAGTTTCAGTCATTATGCAAATGTTCAGCTTATGAGGTTGTAGAAACCTGCATTCAGCTGAGAATGAAGAAGTCACTTGGATGAGTAATGAAACGTTTCTCCCAATGAAAACGCGACGTCCAGATGAACAGAATAACGTTTCTTGGATTTCCTTATATGGATGATTGAGCATGCACCAAGACAAGATTGTTTATTGTATTTTAATTATTTTTTGATTTCTTTTCATCTTCTGTTCTGCTTTGCCCTCAATTTTTATTATAATTTCATATTCTTCTGGACAGAGGTCGAGTTTCTTTCTCTTTCTTTAAGAGGGAGGGGAGAGAATTTTGTCATGTTTCGTATTGAAGAACTGTGTTTCCTAAATTAAAATAAAATGTTTTAACATTATTTCTGTAGGTTTAAATTGCTTGGGTCAACTTGAGAGCTTTAATTTTAGATTTACAAATCTTATCTGTCTTTCACAAAATAAAGGTCTTGGTATGAAATGATGCCTTGGTGTAGGAAATGGCAGGTGTATCAAAATATCAATGAGAATGTGTGTCATTGTAGCAGGGTGTGGTTTGAGGCAAAGCTGCGGGGGAGGGTGGAGAAGTGGGTTCACAGGACAGTGCCAAGCAAGCCCGGCTGGCACAGCTGATTGTCATCATGCTAACCAAGACTTCCCTATTTCTAGTAGCTGCTGAGGGCTGGAGGAGCAGAGGCAGACAAGAGCTGAGCTGAAGCTACAGATTCCACAGAGCCTCCAGCTCTCAACACTGTTAATAAAAGTGCACTCAAACTCATCCAACGGTCTCTGAGTGTGTGTCATGCTGAGGTTCTGGTAACGAGTGTTACACTCATGTTGACTGGGGCTTGCTAAAGACTGACTAGAATGTCACCCTCCTCCCTACAACCACATTTCCTGCTGGTTTAGTTCTATGTTTTCTGGTCTAAACTCTAATTTTATGTAGTTATACACATTGTCTGTTTTTTTATTAGATCATTACAACTCAAGAAATAATTAAGGTTGAAGAGCTTATCAAATACACTCTGGGGAAATTACATATTTGAAAGAGTGTAAATGTGAAATACAAAGCCCACGATCTGAATAAGCTCCAATAATTATGGATCTCATGTTTTTCATACGACGCACAAAGTAATATCAGATGATCGTATCCAGAGCAGAAGAACCAATATGTGTGATCGATGGGCAGGCAGACTAATGATCCCAGTTGTGTTAACACAGGATAATTTTATTTGATATTTGTTGTTTTTTTTTTTTTTTTTTACAACTCACCATTTGAATCAGGAGTTTGTTGACTTGCTTTATTTTCAACCTTCATTTCTTCATGTGCAGCTTCCTTGTCCTGTTTTACTGAGAGTTTAAAGGGTAATTGGAGTTAAGTACCTTTCAAACAACTACAATTTCCATAGACTTTGGGTCAAAAATGTCTTTTTTCTCTGGAACTTCGCCTTGGATTGTACAGGGAAAGTTTGTCTTTTATGTGACAGCACATATCTCAGTATCTGACCCACTGGATTTGCTTACAGTCTTTTTTACTGTTTATTATTACTGAAGAAAACATCACCTAAACCAACATGACTTGAAACAGTAATCACACAGAGATGCAGACTTTGATTGACATCAATGGCCCTGAGTTTTAGAAAATCTTTTTTGATACACTGCATTTGAAAAGCTTAGCTTACCTGCTGATTGTGTTCATTTGTTAGTTCTTAATATGACCTTCTCCTCTGCCGTAGTTACCGCCCTGCTGCTGAGTTTTTTGGGACTTGTACACTGAGCAATAGCACTGTGTTTAAACCATAGAACATAATTAACTTCCTCAGTGCCCAGTCTGTCTTGTACCAGCTTCTGCTTTTGCCTGAGAATCTAAGTTGATTCCATTTATGGCTTCAAACTGAAGACAGGTAGTTCTTATGTATCAGTGACTCGACACTTCTTGTGACTTGCACATTGAGAAACACCACAGAGCATCATAATAAACTGCTGCTTCATCAGTGTAACTCTGTCTCTTCTAACTAACCTCTGCTTTTGACATATACACTCACTGGACACTTTATTAGGCACAAATTGATTGTACTGAGATGACATTGGCTTTGCCTTTATAACTCCCTTAATTCTTCAACAAGGTCCAAGAAATATTCCTGAGATTATTATTATTATGATAGCATCTTACACTTGCTGCAGATTTGCCAGCTGGAAATCCATGATGTGAATTCCCCACACCACACAGAACTAATAAGCCAATCACAAGGCATCAACTCATTGCATTTAGAAATGTAGATATATATAAGGAAACCAACTCCCATGCTCCCTGTTTTTCATGAAAAAAAAAAAAAAAAATCACAAAATGTTGATGCTTGTGGGGAAGAGAATCGATGTGTCAAGGCAAATAAGAGACTTTTTAAACCATGTGGAGCAGCTCTCACCATTAAAATCATGATAACTTTAGTGTGCTTAGTCAACTTTAGATTTAGTTGTGTTAATGCTGTAAAGCACAGGATTCTTTATTTCGATGTGCGAGACTCTTGTTGTCCTTCATGAAATTAGCACAAAGTATGTGGAAGCGGTTAAAAGCCACAAAAACATGCAGAAGCAACTAGAATAATAAAGAGGAACAGGAACATTATTGTGTGAATGTTATACAGCATTTAAATGTAAATTCAAGCTAGCATTCACAAAATAGTGTTCCACACATTTGACATTTAACTACTTCCACATACTTTGTGCTATTTTTATGGAGAACCACAAGAGAAAAAAATAGTCCTGCGCTCAAATAATAATATTGTGTAATAAAATTTGCATTTGTAAATGTTCATTTACGAATTTTTAAATTATTCTATTTATTTAAACATAAATAGAATCAAGTAAGTTATTCTTGTATAATTTAATTTAGAATAAAAACACTAATCAATATTTCAAAATGAATTATTAATTACTTAAATCAAAAATTGCAGCTCTGACATACTCCTTCTGAATTCGATTACCAGCTCTTTCATCTTGGTGGTATTAAGGTCCACGTTTTTGTCTGCACACCAATCCGACGGCCTCTGAACCTCAGCTCTGCATGCTCTCTATTTGCCCCGAGAGATGAGCCCCACCACAATAGTATCATCTGCGAACTTAATGACTGCATTGTCTGGGTGGGTACTGACACAGTTATATGTATGCAGAGTGTACAGTAGGGGACTTAGTACACAGCCTTGTGGAGAACCGGTGTTAAGGCTGAGTGCTCAGGAAAGACAGGGACCTACTCTAACTCTATGTCCACAGTCCAAGAGAAAGTCTCTGATGCAGCTGCAGGTGGTACAAGGAAGTCGGATATCCAGCAGTTTTGGTATCAGAAAGGGTGTCCAGCTTCAAGTTTCTGGGTGTGCACATAGACACAGACCTCCAATAGAGCTCGGACACCTTGGAAGTTGTAAAGAAGGCCGAACTGCGTCTCCATTTTCTGAGAATCCTCTAAAAAACACTCAACCTGAAGAAGGAGCTGCTGACCGTCTTCTACCATTGGTCCATTAAGAGTGTGCTGAAATACTGTTTCTCTCTGTGGTTCTCTAGCTGCACTATGGCACATAACAAGGCACTACCAAAGGGTCATTATGGCCCAAAAAAATCATTGGTCATCCTCTTCCCTCCCTGAAGCACCTGTATAGAACTCGCTTTCTCAAGAAGGCATGCAGCATCTTACAGGATTGCACACACCCAGGACACAGGGAGCTTAAACTGCTGCCGTCTGGCAGGAGATTCAGGTTGCTGAGGTCACTTCTATTTGATATTTTATTTCATTTTTTGAGGTTTAGATCCTCACCTTGCATTATCAAGAGAAAAACTGTCTTTTGTGGAAGCACTTTTAGGAAGCTCATCATCTTACTTATCTTGGTTTAGGCAGGTTTTGCATTTACTAATATTGCAGAAAAAAAAAACAGCACAAGAAAAAAAAAATGCTTGAAATGATAAAAACATAAAGATGTTAGTGTCAGCAGCCAAATTCTTTGTACAGTAAAAGATCTCCTATAATTATTAATTGTGATGTTCATCTACATGATCTACAGCTTGAGTTTGAAAATATCTTTTGCTGATAATAATACATTGTGTGTAGAATGCTTAAGATTACCTAATTTGAGCATTTTAAAAATACTCAAGTAAATATTGTGCTACAAAGCTTATACACTGCTATTGATGTGTTTGTAGTTGTGATAGAAATGAACATTTTACCTTTATTTAATGAAAGAAATTTATAAATTACAGTAGAAGTTCAAGTTCAAATGGACCTTGTAACTGGCATGTCCCAGTCAGCACTTGGGTTAACCCAAACATGACTGAGGATTGGGATCAAGAGGCGGATAACACTGCTCCTCCATTTGTGTGGGGTGAAACCAAAACCATTGGGCCAAAACAGGAAACAAGACCCACCAACAATCTTGGTCCAACGTTTAGATCACCCAGTGACATTCCATGGTCTGGTTTTTAAGCCATAATTTGTATTTACTGCAGGTCCTGATAGCTCATTGTAGGCCTGTTGCATATATAAGCATGTTTAGGTATTTCCCTTTTTAAATTTGTTCTTAACATTTAATTAATAGTTAATAGTTAATAAGGGTTGGATTGCCCACGACAGATGTGTGATAACAAACATGGTTTTGTATCTTTTCGGATTATATTTAAAGGGTTTTGATCTATGGCTGAAAGGAGGATTGAAGAGCAAAAAAAAAAAAAATCTGCCTGGTCAAATCCAGTTAAACACCTACAGCAGATGTATCAGTCCCTTTCAAGTGGGGAAGCTCCACAAACTTAAATAACTTGATATTGAAAAGCTCAAGCTTACCTTCTGACTGGGATCGCTTTTTAGCTTTTAAAATGACTGATCCATTGTTAAACCTCTGCTCTGCCATTGTTAAAGTCTTTTTGCTGAGCTTCTTGTAACTTGTGCAAAAAAAAAAAGAAAAAAGAAAAAAAGAAATTGCATTGTGTTAAAACTAAAGAGAATCATAAAAAAGCTGTTTCCACACCTTTTATTTTCATTGCTTCTACCAACTTCTGCTTTTTACTGATATAGATGGTAGGCAAGTTCATAGAGTTTTGTTTTGTTTTCACAGCGCTGGTGTAACAGGATATATATTCAGCAGTTTTAACTCATTGGGAGTGTGTGCAGCTTGTTCTCATTTACTTCTGTTATCAACTGTTTATTTTATGTGCACCAAAAAAATTTCCCATGTGTGGGACTAATAAAAGTTTATCTCATCTTATGTTTCTTGGTAATGCCTTTCATTGACTTGAGACCATTAAAATGAACACACACTTTTCCTGTTTAATGCAACAATTTGTTAGTATGTTTTTTAGTCTATTTGCACATATGGTGGTGGTCCAGCAGGCACTGCATGAAAAGCAGAAAGAAAATGTGGACAGATGATCAATACAGAGAAATACAAAGCATTGAAGTCACAGATATGAATATAATATGAAGAAGTTCTTGACTGTTGTTTTTAAACACTGTCATACGTTTCATTTTTGCCAACTTCTGCTTTTGGCCACACACACACACACACACACACACACACACACACACACACACACACACACACACACACACACACACAGTATGCATTACATGCACAACATTAGACTCTCCAAATAAGCTGAACTTCTCTCTGTGGTTGATGTGAACAACCATCTTCCCCATCTTGATTAAACATGTTAGAGCAGCTTGAACAGTGTTGTTCTTGGCTTGATTAAAAACTTTTGTCAAAATTCCACAATATTGTGACAATAATTTGATTTAATAAAATCCACTAAGGCAAAGAATACGGTCAAATACAGATATATAACACCACAAAAATACCGGAATACCGATACTTCAGACAACAGCCTTCTTTGATGTGAAGGAACAGAAACTCAGTATACAAACTGCCCTGAACTAAAGAAACCTCCTTCGGTGACACAAATGAAAAACAGCCGAGTTCCACTTTAGCTCTTAGTCTGTGTTGCCCTGAATGCTGGTGCCAGCAGTCATATTCTGTGCACAGTAAAACTTCTGCTATAATTATTAATTGTGAACTTTCATAAACATAAATAATATCTCCATTTTTCACAAAGACAAAGCAAAATAGTTCAATTAACTATAATTAAGTTTAATTAACTTCTGATAGCCTTTTAGAATTTCTTCCTTTTTGTAAAAGTAAAATTAATCTAAAAACTTGTAAAGTAGGTGTGTCTGTGAAGGTTCTCAGTCATCCAGGTCATCGTAGTCAAAGGAGTTTGCAAAGAAAAGCGTCTGGACTTCTTTGAGTTGCTTGAAGACGTTTCACCTCTCATCCGAGAAGCTTCTTCAGTTCTAAGGTCAAATGGCCGAGAGTCCCAGATTTAAACCCAGTGGGAGTATCCCCCCAAGGAGGGACAAAGGACCCCCTGGTGATCCTCTAATCACATGCGCCAAGGTGTGAAAGCGGGTGTGGGACCTAATCAGCCAGGGTTTCGGGTGAGCTCATTGTGAAACCTGGCCCCACCCTATCATGTGATTTCCTGAGGTCAGATGGCCCAGGATGTGAGTGGGCGTTAAGGCGTCTGGGGAGGGAACTCAAAACTGGATTATAGATGGCAGACAGTTGGTGTCGTAAACCACCGCCTCTGTTCAAAGATGGTCGCTCACCGTGGACATAGATGGCCTCTTTCACTCCTCTTTCAAACCATCTGTCCTCTCTGTCCAATATGTGAACATTGGCATCCTCGAAAGAGTGACCTTTATCCTTAAGATGCAGGTGGACTGCTGAGTCTTGTCCTGTGGAGGTGGCTCTTCTATGTTGTGCCATGCGCTTGTGAAGTGGCTGTTTGGTCTCTCCAATGTAGAGGTCTGGGCATTCCTCGCTGCACTGTACAGCATACACCACGTTGTTCAGTCTGTGTTTTGGAGTTTTGTCTTTCGGGTGAACCAGTTTGTGTCTGAGTGTGTTGCTGGGTCTGAAGTACACTGGGATGTCGTGCTTGGAGAAAACTCTCCTGAGTTTCTCTGATACACCGGCTACATAGGGGATGACAATGTTGTTGCGTCTGTCTTTCTTATCCTCCCTCGCTGGTGTCTGATCTTCTTTTCTGTGCCTCTTTGCTGACTTTATGAATGCCCAGTTAGGATAACCACATGTTTTCAGTGCTTCCTTTACATGTGTGTGTAAAGTAGGTGTCTTTGAAGTTTATGTAATGTAAAATGTAATTTTAATGTTTAGGTGCAGTTTTGATTTAGTGTCCTTGGAGTATTCCAAAGATTGATGCTTTGTGTGCTTTCCATAAAAAAAACTGCCAGTGGACTTTCTAGAGCATATCAGTATGACTGGCAGCATTTTACAGAATTCATATTGTGTCACTCTGGCTTGAACAGGATGGCTGCCACCACATTGATGTGATAGACTACAAATCTATTCTCCTCTTGTGAAACTGGGGTGCGTGTTGCTCTGTGCTCAGTCTGCATATTAGAGGGAGGGTTTTTTATGAATGCAAAAACCTTAATATAAAATAACTTTAATACCAGTTTGCTTTGTGTACAGGTCTATGAAGTGGCAAGGTGATTTTCCAGTGTCTGATGATGGACTGCCTCTATGTGGTTAAGAGACTGAAATAATGTTGTGCGCGTTTCTCATCTTATCGATCACAAATAGTTCTTTAACGACTGAGCCTTTGATTCGCTAAAATGGATGGATTAGATTGAAATCTCTGATTATTCACTCTGAATTATTCTTAAACACCACAATAGGTCATCCAAGTAATTAGGTTGCATTTGAAAGTAACATTTATCCAATTGAACTGAAGTTTACAAATGCGAATAGAGTTGAGGACATTTGCAGGCAGCATATTCAATTAATATTAATTACAAAGCATGCATGCATGACATTATCCTGCTAAGACCCAAACTCTTTCATGGCATGCATTTTTAATTTCGCTTTGCTATTTGGGCTGATTGGGACCCGATGAATGTAAAAACAAACAAAACAACGAATTACCTGATTTATTTATTTATTTTTTTTTAAACATGCTTTTGTTTCTGAGAAAAATGAGATTCACATATGAGGACATTACTTTTAACTTTCGATAGAACAGTGGCATTATAATGTCCTCTTAAGTGGACATCAGGCCCTTGTAGGAGGGGAGGTTAAAACTGGGAGCCGAGCCCTCCTAAAAGTTTGAACCTAGATTTGCCCCAGAACTCACACATATTTAAATAGATATTAGATTTCTGGTAGATGGTCATTTTTGGTGACAATCTTGAAACTTCTTCTGATCATCGAGTGCAAAAAGCAGCAGAAGATCAGATATCACTGAATGAAACACTTAGTGAAGCCCGGCTCCTATTCTTGTTGCTGTGAAAACTGTTCGCTAAGAAATTCTTACCTTTGTGCCCCTATGACCAGGTTTGCGTGGAGATTGCCTGAGTGAGCTGATTCTAGTTTGGATTTGGGAGTGTTTGGATTCTCTCTGGATTTTGCGGATGTCACAGCTTGTGGGATGAGCCGTGTGGAATTTAATGGAGGACCCAAGATGCAGGCAGCTTTCAGATGTGAGTGAGTTTATTAGGGAGGTGAAATAAACAGAAACGCAGAGGGCATGAAACAGAACCTGAGGAAAGCCTAAACTGGAAACAACTAATAACAGACCTGAAAAGGAGATGCAGGGAGACTTGGGGAAACCACGCAGGGAAGTACACAGGTTGACGGAGGGAAATAACACAGCCAAACCAGCAACTAACAGAGGCAAACACAAGGCTTAAATACACAGAGGGATAATGAGGGAATGAGACACAGAAGGAGAACACAGCTGGGAGTAATTGACAAGACGAGACAGGGAAAGCAAAACTCAATACATTTACATAGGATACACACTTTCAAAGTAAAACAGGAAACATAACAGACATGGACTTGACTAGGAGCGAACAGCAACCATGGAACACAGAAACAGAAACCAAAAGACTAGAAAAGATAAACAATCAAAGTACAATAATGATACAAAAACTCAAACACTGGGTCACTGACCCAGGACCATGACAGTGGAAGCCTCAAGGAGACTGGACTTTCCCAAATATGTTGACCCTTTTGCCCTATGTTCAGTATCCATTATATATATATGCTGTTGTCATTTGGAGCCTCGCATTTGAATCCTGCTTTTACACAGGTCGCCTTGAATCAACCAACCAACCAAAGACACACAAGTCTGTAATAGTCCCACGGTTTTCTCAGTTTTCTTTACCTTTTCTTTTTCATTACACAACATCACAACAACTAAATCTGAAATCTTTCCCCTGCAGTTTTCTCGAGCTTCTACCCAGGTTTTCCATTCACCTTGGTCAGCATTATTAGTTGCATAGCATCTGGCCTCAAAGTATTCCCAGCCAGCCTGACAAGCTTTACACTCAGAAAAATAAAGGTGCCAACTGGAACCAAAAGTGGTTCTTTAGACTGATCCCATAGAAGAAGCTTTTTTAGTGCCACAAAGAACCTTTCAAACAATGGTTCTTTGAAGAACCATTTCTTTCAGTGGAACCTTTAAAGGTGCCCCAAAGAACCATCAGGAAATGGTTCTTTGGGGCACCTTTAATACCTATCTTTGTGCTTTTCAGATTTGTCAGATTAATTTTAAATAAAGAACAAAAAGAAGTAAACCACAAACCCCATACTCTGTCTTTTATCACTGCCGATATCTGGCATTTAATTATTCATTATTTCGAGCCATGCATTCATGTATTTCACACTGTATTTTCATATAAATACTCTGACTATAAAAAGTATATATTTGTTTTGAATTTGTGTCAGCATAAGGGCTGTACTGTGACTGCAGGTGTGAGTCCTTGTAGAATGTCTTCAAATCCACTTTGGCTGCATTCATTGTTGTTATAGAATATTTTCTAAGTGTCTGTCAAAATATTGTTGTCAGAGGTTGCCTCTAAAAATAAAACAGTTTTCTGAGTAACAAAACATTTCAAAAATTGTAGTTAAAATTGTCCTGATCAAGAAATGCGGAATTTGTATAACAACAACAACAACAACACCACCACTACTACTACCACTAATAATAATAAACACATCTTTTATACATGAAATGATCTTTTTCATACTTACGGTAGACAGTGGCTGCTATGATGCCAAACACCAACATGACACAAATGATTCCCAAACAACAAGCCAACTGTTTATAGTGGCGATGTCTGCTCGTAGTTCTGTCTGATGTCTTGTCTGGAAAAATATTTATAGTCTTGAGTTAGTGAAGACTTGATAAAAATTTCATATAATTTAAAAGTGGACATGAACACATTTATTGGAGCTAATTTACACCATGGAGCCCTTATGTAAAAAACTATAATAGATTTAACAGTGTCTGTGAAGCCAAAGCAATAACTGACAAGAAATAACTGTTTAAAGTTTTAGTTTTTAAGAACATGTTTAGCGGGATCTTGTGCCAGTACAGAACGTAACATCACTGAACTGCTTGGTTGTTGTTAATAGACTTACATTAGTTTATGTTAGAAAATAGTGACAGAAGTGATCTCAGTAGAAAACAAGGACACTAAAACAAACAAACAAACAAAAAACAGTCTTAAAAAACTCTTTGTGGCAGCCCCTGGCATGTTTTATGTCGAACATGATTGGAAGTCCTGACATCCTGACAGCATGTCAGCATGAAAAAAACTGTTTACAATCGGACTTCGTTTGAGATAATGTGAGATAACGATTTCTAAATCAAAATAAGAAATTAAGGTTACCAAAAAGTGTGTCAGTCAATCTTGTAGGGAATCTTTTCCCTGTGGACATGCTGATGGATGTTAGGATTCCCGCTCACACTTCAGTGAGAAACTTAGTTACATTTATGCTGTGATGCGCATATACACTGAAAAAAAGGCCATGTTGGATTTACTTGATTCAATAGTGGACATCGGTTGCACACAAATGTTTTGCTTTGGCAGAAACTTAAACAATTGAGTTCAATCAACACAACTTTTTCATATTCAATAAACCTGTGCATTCTGTGTTCATAAAACGTGATTGAAACATGTTTAGATGAAGTAAGTTGAGCTCTTGGAATATTTTAATCCTTCACAATTTTGTCATTTTATTTCAACACTATTCAATAACTTTTACCCCAATACTACTTGGTCACTTAAATACTACATGTTCTCTTCATATTATATAATGTTCAACAAAGTCTAGATCCTGGTTACCATAAAAATTGAATGGATGTACAACAACTACCATCCTCCCCTTTATCCTGGTTGCAGGGGGGGCTGGGAAATAACCCTGAAGTGATAGGTTACAAGGCAGGGTACACCCTGGACAACTCATAAGTCTATCACAAACAACCATTTGCACTTACATTGACAGGTAATTTAGAATCACCAATTAACCTAACTCTAACAACTGCATGACTTTTAACTGTGGGAAGAAACTAGAATACCCAGAGAGAAACCAGTGCAAACTAGCCAGACTGTGGATTTGAACCCAGGATCTTCTTACTGTAAAGCAACAGCACTAACCACCATGCCACCAATCCAGACTTAACGAAAGCAGGAAAGCTATGATTTCAAGGCTTGATGCAGAATTCTTTTGTACGTTTTTGTCCTTGACAGGTTAAACCACAATAAATAGCAATAGCATACACGTGCTGTGTGTGTATAATTGTCTGCCTCTTATAACTCCAGTGATTTTCCTGCAGTTTGACATCTCGTGCGATCTTGTGAATTTCATGAGTTCAGCAACTAACCACTCTTACTAGATTGTATCATGTCATCTCAACAAGAACAAATTAAGTTGTTGAATTTCATACAGATCCTTCATGATTTAATTACGTTTATAGAAACATGATATTATTGTGTTTAAATTACAAGTTAGACTTTTTTAATGTAACAACCACCCAATTTGCTCGATTTGACTGAGATGGATGTCTTCCTGAAACCACGATCCAAAGCGTATGAGACTGAAAGTTATTGACTTACTTCACTCGAACATGATATGAACAATTTAATCTAGCCTCTCTGCATATCATGTAGTTTCTACACTATACACTTAACTTTAAAGCATGAGGCACTTATGTTAAATACACGCAAGATGTTTACGTAAATCCAAGAGTTGGCCAATCCCTTTTTTTCAGTGTAGTAATCAGTTCTGCCATAAACTGTCTGCATGTGCTTTGGGAAAGAGAGAACATTTAAGTGCATAAATAAAGTGCTGATCGCTAACTAGCAAACAACTAAATAACTACTTCTTCAGAGATGGAGCAAAGGTGGTCAGTATATCCTTGCTTTGTTTTGTTTTTAACATAAAGCTCATTGCTGACAGGGTTGGGAGCAACCATTATAAATGGTTTTAGTTCTAGTGTCCTTGTTTTCTGCTGAGTTATTGGTCACTAGTTAGCTGACTGTGAAATTAACCAGTAACGTTTCTTACTATAATATGAAACAAGAGAACGTTTGGATTTCTTCTAATTTCGCAGATTTCTTAACATGTGAGAAAGAGAAATTTCTGCCACTGTTACACAAAAACAAGACAGTTTATTATTATTATTGCTGTATGTGTAATGTGTTTACCAAGAGAATGCGTTTACCCAAATGCTAGTGCAATGAAACATTATTCTGTCATCATTGATAGTCACCTGTCACTCTCATTCTGTCCTTTCTAGACATCTTTAAAAGTGCCTTAAATGACAAAATATTTATTCTTTTAAAGTGGAAACTTAAAAAAAAAAAAAAAAAATGTAAGAGTCTTGCAGTTAAAACAAACCTTTGAATATATGACTTATGAATGTACAAAGACTGAAATACACATACCTCACTATGATATATAAACTGTTGTAGCTCAATGTATTTTTGAAAACTAATGACCAAAAATGCAGTTTTGTCATTTTTTTATTCAAACATGCTTGCGGAGCTCTTACGGGAACTAGTATAAGTGACGACCGTGAATTATGAACCCTACTGACACGACTTTGCAGCAACCAACCCAGTGACATCATGTTCTATGCTGGCACAAGATGGCGCTAAACATGCTCTAAAATCTTTAAACACTTATTTCTTAAATCCAGATTTGTAAACAGTGCTAAATCTATAATCGCTTTTTTTCTCTCCTTTTTTTTTTTTTTTTTTTTGTTTAGAGAGAAGGGAGTCTGTGTCCACTTTAAAACGCATATTGTACCATGGAAAAACGTATTTTATTCATGTAGGGCAACGAAACTGAAGTAAACGTTCTTCTTGTCTGGCGTAAAAATCTAAATAACAGAAATATATTGTTTTATCTACTTGATTATTGGTTCATTGATTATTCAATGTTGCTATTTATAAGTCCAACATTTCCTTTTTGTCTCGCTGTCTCAAATGATGGTATTTTAAACTTCATTTGAGTGTCTGAAACAGCTGAAGCTACATATCAGCTTTGAAATGCGCATTTACACAATGTAACTCATGCTGTTCTCTATCTTTTGGAATGTAAACCTTATAAGGAGCATCTCCTAACTATTATGAGCATGAATGATAAAAGCATTTTAATATTAAACTGTTAAATACCACTTGTCCTTCAAAACTTTGGTAAAAATGATTGTAAGAGGAGAACGTTCACTGTTTGAATCTAATTGTAAAACTCAGGATGCTTCATGTCTCTTCATTAAATCCCTGTTAGGGAAATGTTCCAGTTTGAAAGACACTCAAACTGATCAGTACTCGTCACACCTTCTTGTACTGACAGTTTTAGAAATTTTCACTGTATTGGACATTTGTTTACAGTGGATTTGTGTTTTCTTTTTTTCAACTCACCGTTTGTGTCCAGAGTTTGTTCCTTTGCTTCATTTTTCACCTCCACTTCATCATAAACAGTTTCCTCCTTTTTAACTGAAAGGTTTAAAAATTAACTGGCATTCATAAGTTATCATACAACAAACAGGGTTTCATGCCAGAAACACCTCACCTAAGAGGCATCTGGGACACATTCAAGTCAGATCCCCAAGCCACTAGCTGAAGTGGTTCAGGCACCAAGCTCTTAAAATATCAGTGTAAAAATCCTACTTAGCTCAAGATCTTATTTGCTGATTTCTACTGATATTTTTTAAAGTCACTGTTACTGTTTAAAACAAATCAACATTGAGTAAATTTGCAATTATATTCATCAAAAGTAGCTTAGAATGTATTTTCTTGATGCAGTGCATTGGAAAAACTTACCTTTTGATTGGGAATGTTTCTTTTCTTTGAATTTGACTGTGGCATAGTTAACTTCCTCCTCTGCCATCCTTACAGACTTTCTGTTGAGCTTCGTGTAACTTCTAGAGAGAGAAATAACCCTCTATAAGAGCCACAGAGAAGCAAAATAAGAGACAAGGTTGAATCTTCTCACGTGTCATGTCTGTTTCTATTGCCAACTTCTGCTTATGGGTGAGAAAATAATTGCATGCATGTCATGATCAGTATGAACCTCAAAGTTGTGAATATATAGTGGAGGCAGTGTACATACTGGAAAGTGATTTCTATAGATTTGCAAAGCAGAATCACAACATCAAAAATATGTTAAAGTCAAAACATAGCATATTATTTAATAACTGTTCGCATAAAGACATTATCATTTTAGGGACTGAGATTATCTCAGGATAGAGCACATGAGTTTGACCAAGTCACTGTATATTTGCATTCACCAGAAATTCTACTAGATACACTCTGTGGTGTACTGGGGCAGCTGTGGTAGCTCATTGCATAAAGTAAAGTTAAATTGATCCCCGTCTTCTCCATTCTGGACATGATACTGATCCCCAAGTTACCCCAATGCATCCACTGGAGTGTGACTGTGTGGTGTCATACAAGACACTTAGATATTGAAAAAAGCTTATATGAACCTGTGTGTGACTGGGTGAATGAGGCTTGTAGTTAACAAAAGCACTTTCTCGTGTTTTGATTGAACAAGGTGTTGATATCTTGATCCCCATGATGGCATTACACAGTTGCTTGAGATTTGTCAGCTGCACATCCATTCAGTAAAAGGACTAGATGTTGTAGTGATAATGCATTGCTTTAAATGGCAAGAATCTTGAGAATCACTCCTGTTATGAGGAAAGCAGCCCCTTTACCAGCAGCACACATTGTTGTGTGCCTTTTCGCCTTTACCCGAGCTAATCTGCCATCCATGGTCAGTGTGTGGACCTGGTTTATGTTTCAATTATTATAGAGACACCCTCATCCAAGGAGGCCCTGCCAGGGTTGATCAGGCCCTGGAGTGTGTGACTGGTTTATGTTAAATTTTTATTTCTCTTCTACTTTCTTCTGTTTAGTTTTCTACAGTTTATTTTCTCATATCTATTCACTCCAACTGAGAAATAATACTTATCTCTTTAGCATTTATGGAGCCTCACTTCTTCAAAGGGATAGAAAAGGTGATAGAGAGAAGTAAGACAAAAGGGGTGGTTGAAGAGTTGTAACTAATAATGTAGCAATGAATGTATTGTAATGTGTCATGTTTCTAGGTCTGGTGAGCCAGTGTTTATGTTTTTGATCATTAATATTCTTTGATTTAGTTACTGGTTATATTTTTGTGAATTCTAGTTCTTAGGTTTTGTTACTGTGCCTCCATGTGTTACAGGTGTCACGTTGAGTCAGTTATGTTTTCATGTCTGCTCTTTCCCGGCCCCTATGTCAAGTCCATGTCTCAGCGTGTGTCTCTAGTTTCTTGTTTTACTGTAATAATTCTGTTGTGATAATTGTGTATTCTGTTTTGCTTCCTTCCTGTCTCTGATTATATCAGTTTAGGTCCAGCTGTGCTGCCCTGTTGCAGATTCCCTCATTACCCTCAGTGTATATATTGTGTGTTTTCCTCGGTTCGTTGTTGGGTTGTCTGGTTAAGTTCCACATGTTTCCCAAGTCTCCCGTTCTTTTCAGGTCTTAGTTTCCTCTTTCCTGGTTTCAGGTTTTGTGTTTTAGGTTTCTATATTGTTTTCTATGCACCTCGTGTCTTTATGTTTAGCTTTCCCCAGTTTAGGTTTTTGTTAGTTTATCGCAGTCCTGTCACCTTTTGTTTTTAATGTTTTGTGCAGCCCAAAATAAAGGCTCGCTTTTTGCTAATATGCACCTCCATAGTCTGCATTTGGATCTACACTCTCTCCACTCCACGCCATCTGCCTCAGCAGACGTGAAAGGAAAGATAACCTTGCAGTTACAAGCAGTGTGCATGCTGAAGACAGATTGCTCAAATTGACAGACAGTAAAAATATACAATAGTCTGAATTTTGACTGCAGGATTCAAACAGATAAAAACCTGATTTAAAAATGCACTCTCTATGTACATAAACAACATTTCTTCCGAGTTCCTTGGGACTTGCACTTCATGAACAGCAGTGGTCAATAAAGAGGCAAAAATATTCATGAAACATACATTAGAAATTACTGTTTATCAACAATTTATCAACAATTATCAACATATATCTTTGTAAAAAACATTTATTATAAATTCCAATTCTTTGGATATTTGTATGTATTATGTTATCACCCTCCTGCGAATGCAATGCTATGATCTACATTTGGATTTCTTTTATATGTCACATTGAACAGGTTCATGTTCAAGAGGTTTATCATGAGATGACCCTCACGTGGTCTTCTCATAGAACTGTGCAGGGTCTTTTAGATCTTTTATTGCAAAGCCTAATCTTAGCTTCCTCATCTTGAGTGTAAACGTTGTGTATTTATTACAGTTCCCGGGTCTTGGAACCAGGGTATTAATTTTTGTGTATTCATTATTTGTTGTCAAAAGGGGATTATGATCAGGCTTTATTCTTTTATTAATGGTTCCCTTCTATTTATGAGTTTTTGATATTTCATGCCTTTAGTCTGTGTTTTGGTTTTGTTGATAGGTCTCTGCTAGTTCCTTTTGTGTTCCTTCTTCTCCTCCAGTCTTTCCCGTGTTTGTCTTTTTTTGTCGCTGTGTCAAATTAATATGGTTGAGTCGCTGACTCAGTTTTGATTATACTTACTCTTTTATTTTGATAGGCTGTTGTCTTGTCTCTAGTGCTTTGTTTTAAATTTTACTTCCCTTGTCTCATTACTGTTTCCTCCTCCCTCATTACCTGTATTGCATTTATTATCTGAGTCTCCTCTCATGGGTGTGTGTTTCTTTGTGCTGTCTTTTCTAGTGCTTGCTCTCATTTGTGTATACTTTGCATTCTTACAAGTAACAGTATGAAGCTACTTTTTGAGTACATTTCTCCCTTACAAGTCCGGCATTTGAGCCACATTCTGCTTCATTACAGTTTTTCTATTCATCAAGGTGTATCTTGTTTGTAGACTTTGACAGTTATACACCTGCATTGCCAAGAATTTCTTTATGTGTAGATGTTAAACTGTTTTTCTTGACCATGGAAATAATTCTGTAATGCATTTTCAAGCTTTTTTCAGAGCTTGGAAAGAAAAAACGTCCTCAAGAAATTTAAAGAAGTCCTGTCTCTTTTCTTCCCAAGCTTCTTAGATTAACATGACCTGGATGTCTGAGAACCTTCATAGACAATTCTATGATGCACTTTAGTTGTCTTCTGTTGTCTTCAGGCCTTTTAGTGTTGCTGAGTTGGTCAGTACAGCATAAATGGTCAGTACTGCCTTTGAATCTCTTTGTATTGTGTACAATGACAATAAAGGAATTCAGAACAATTCAATTTAATTCAAATCTTGCAGATCCTGACAACTTGACATCTTCTCTTCTACTTTTGGCATCTTCATCGCTGCAACATCTGCTAGCTGTCTTTTGGTCACAATGTTAAGGTGGTATGTGTAAAATACTCATCCACACATATGTGTCTGAGGTTGACCTCAGTGGCTTCCAAAACTGATGAAGTTGTCTCCCTGTATATGCATTTCTTGATTTGGACTTACTGTTCGTTTTAACTACAAAAGAAGTGTACTTAATATCATTCTCTGTCATTGTTATTTTGTCTTTCTGTTGAGCCTTTTGTGAACTCTACTCAGAGATGCCCCAGTATTAAAGCCACAGAGCATCATAATACAAGAAGTTACTGTTTCTTAACTCCGTGACTTCTGTTTCTTGTACCAACTTCTGCTTTTGACTGGAAAAAGTAAGTTGCCCCATTTTGCAACACTTTGTGTTACATATACACTCACTGGAAAATGTATTACATACACTGTGCTAGTACCAGGCTGAACCACCTTTTGCCTTTTTTGGAGTAGATTCAACAAAGTGCTGCAAACATTTTTTCAGAGATTTTGGTCCACATGATAGCATCACACAGTTACCACATAATAGCCAGGTGTTCACAAATAAATAAGGTTTGTCTGATATTAGGAGACTTTGGCTTCTTTGTCAGGAGACGTTACCTGCTTAAACATGTATGTGTCACTTATTCATAAAACAATATATATCCTTGCGGCTTTTAATAGCCTAAATATGCTTCACAAATATTTCTGCTCAGGTTAAAAAAAATCTTCTGCACATTCAAAACATGTCACACAGGTCTCTGTTTGGGAATCAAGCACATGTCATCAATGCTACTGAGTATGACTGAAAACAAGAAGCCCAGGCAACATCTTAAGATTACGTCACAAACGGCCCAGAGGCCAACACAAGGAAAGTACCCAGATGCAGACACAACATACTCAGTGAATCAGACTCACATTATTTACAACACAGATCTTGACTGCTTACATGCAGTGAAGCTGATTTCCAGCTTGGGGAGGGTATTGAAGACTGAGCAGCTGAGTATTTGTCCAACCTGAGGTTTAGTGTTTCCAGCACAGTCAGCAGGCAGGAGGGCAGGCAGTAGAGGTGAAGAGAATCCAAGTTTAGACGGCAAGGTTCAGTGGTGGGTGAGATTTCTGGCTGGAAGCTGGGTGCTTACAGTATAACTGATGAGTCAAAAACTGAGAACACAAGGAGAGTTAGGTAAGGCAAAACATCGACCTGAAAGGAAACACAGAGAGATGCAACTTGTTACCACCATTGGTAGCTGTCGGACTGGCAAAGGAGAGGTGACGACACTGGGTTTAAATGCAGCCTCTTGATTGCAGCTAATGCACCACAGGCGAAGGAGATTACCTGAGCTACGCCTCAGGGTGGACCCAGGGACACACAGTGGGCCAGGAGACAAACCCAACACTCGCTCGGATCATGACAGATTAGCTGGAAATCAAGCAAAAGCACATCTAAACTAAAATGTGCTAAAATAAATAAATAAAGTAACCTGCTTTTTAGACCTTTTTAGTAAAATTTCTATTGTTGCAGGTATTATTTTAGTGGATGATTGTCAGCCTTCACCTTTCTTACAGCAGCTTAAATACTGTTGTTCTTTGCTTCATGAAAACTTGTCAAAAAGATAAAAATAAACAACAATGTGACATTCCGTTAAATATAACAGCCTAACACTAAAACATAGATTTATTACAATAACTATCACCAACATAAAAATATCAGAATACAGATACAGTACTTCAGACAATACTTCTGAAAGATAAATCCAAATCCAGAAAGAATTATGAATCGCCTCAATTGGATTTTATCAAATATTTTTCCTGCCCCTATCAGCTTGAAGAAAATAAACACAAAAGTAAATCAATGCTAGGTCTGTACTAAGATATCTGCTAATCAAACAAGGTGCTATCAACCTAATACCACCCAAACAGCTCTTTGGTGATTGACCCTGGATCTCTCGTAGTGTATGTCATAATCCAGGATATTTGTAGCTGATCATCTGAGCCCTGTGTGTTATTGAATGGGACCTTAAAGTGGACATGAAACACTACATGTATAAGCCCAGATTTACACCATGGAGCCCTGCTCTCAATAACCTGAATCAATGTAACACTATGTGTGGAGCTGGATTTAAGATGCAGTTTTTAGAGCATGTTTAGCACCATCTTGTGTCAGTACAGAGCGTGACATCATCAGGTTGGTTGGCTGAGGTCACTTTTACCCTCTGTCTCTCAAGCTGTAAGTGGTTCTTTGTTTTGTTAGCTGCACTGAAATGGGAAAATCAAAGCATGATAGGGAATCCTGACATCCATCAACGTGTTCGCAGAGGGGAAAAAATGTGCACATTACGCTCTCCATCACTCACATTTGGGCTTTGCTTTTCCTCACTTGTAATGTAATCCAGACAGTGAGATGATGTGTGGAAGAAAATGTCTCCAAACAGTGCTGCATCTCTTCCTCAAAGCCTCTGTTTTTTTGTCCATTGCACACATCAATCTATTTTTCCTGCCCACATGCTGATGGGACTCAAACAAGCTCTCCTCCACACAATCCTCATTTATAGTGCTTTACAAACCCGAACATTACAGTTAACAGCTGGATTTTCCCATATCAGTACAGCCAGCCAAACAATGAAGAACCATTTATTGCTTTAGGGTGAAAGTGGACAGTATATCCAGTTTATTAACATAAAACTCATTGCTGCAAAGAGACAGTACAACAGTGTGTAATGTAGGTCTATTTATCACAACCAACCAACCTGACACAAGATGGTGCTAAATATGTTCTAAAAACTTTAACTTTAAGCACTTACTTCTTAAATCCAGCTTCACACACAGTGTTTTATCTCTGCCAGTTTTTGAGAGCAGGACTCCATGTTGAAAATTAGCCTTTATGCATGTAGTCCATTTTAATGAATCAGGCTTATTCTGGCACAACTTGCAGATGCATGATTGGATTTGAATCTGGGGAGTTTTGAGATCAGGTAAACCATTTGAGCTTCTTATTGTGTTTCTTTAAGCTTCCTTAGTAGCTTTTGTTGTATCATGTAATTCATTGCCTCATAGGAAGAGGGCACGCAGAGCTCTTTCATGCCATGTGTGGGCTCAATGGATGCATAGGGCCTCACAGCCAGTAGGACCCCCTGAGTTTCAAGCTCAGCCTCAGTATGTTTGGAGAGAATTAAAATCACTTGTGTTCATTTGTAGCTAGATGAGCTCCATGTGTTTACTGGTTAAACATTAAATGTAGTACAGGGGTGTCCAGAGTCCGGCCCGCGGTCCATTTTTAATTGGCCCTCAAGTAATTTTATAAATAGAATAGAAAACGGCCCGCACTTCAACTTTTGCTTGAGTGTATTGCACTTCTTGGTTTTAACACCAGGGGGAGCTACTGATGATCAAGGCAGTTGCTCTACCAAAAAGGACAATCACAGAAGAAATTTACCCCAAGTTACTAAACATGGCAGAACCAAAGAAGCGAAAGGTAGAAAGTGAGTGCAGAAAATTTCAGATCAAAGAATTAAAGGGGAAGTGTGTCTGTTTGATCTGCACTGAAACTGTGGCAGTTATGAAAGAGTATAATGTACGACGTCATTATGAAACCAAACATCAGGCCTATGCATCCTACACTGGTGCTGAGCGAGAGCAGAAATTAAAGCAAAGGGTAGCTATCCTGCGGGGTCAGCAACAGTATTTTTTTCTTGCTCAAATTGTCCAGGAAAAGGCTCCAATAGCAGCTATGAGGTCGCCCAACTCATCGCAAGACACGGCAAGCCTTTTTCAGATGGAGACCTCATAAAACACGGCCTCATTAAAGTCACCGAAATAATGTGCCCGAAAAAAGTGCAGGACTTCAACAACGTCAGCATGTCCAGAAATACAGTTGTGCGAGGCATTGAAGACTCGTCAGCCAACATTAAACTGCAACTGTCTGATAAAGCTGTGCTTTTGATTTTTACTCCATCGCATGCCATCCGAGCACTGATGCCACAGACACCGCACAGCTGCTATTTTTTTTTTTTTTTTTTTGCGGGGAGTGGACGTGGACGATCGAGCACGAGCACTTTAGGTGAGTAAAAAATATATTCCACAGTACCCGTGTGTTAATAAGCATGCATGTGCAGGTACACATGCTTCAAATATCAATAATGCGCATCAATTCTGTCACTACCCTGCTTTTGCGCACCACTTTCTTATATGCGTTTTTCTTGTTAACACACAGAGTACACACCGCTGTGCACAGCGCACGCACACGCAAACTCAGCTGATCTCATCTGATGCAGATCTGCTCCTTGATCAAGTGACATTTGTCCGGATTTTTGGCACGAGTGGCGTACGATCAGCACCGTGGCTGGATGGCCCGATTTACATACCCAGCGCAGCTGATACTCACCAGAATAATTTACTAAAATTATATGCACTCCTGTTATTAAGTCCAGTTCAGTCTGTTAATGTTGATAATCGTTTCAAACGAACGTTAATAGGTGTGTTGCTAAGCCTAAGAACTTAAATAACAAGCTTGAAATGTACCCGTCCCATTTTCCCCTTTATTGTTTTTTCTCTGTGCTGTAAATCTTCTGTCTAAGAAGAAATCTGCTGCTGTTCTGAGAATGAGCTACCAAAGCTTTTTCTGAATAAATCAATAAAGATCCATTTATGGAAAACTGTGATGAAGGCAGTTTTGTCTTTAATTATATTCAACAATATAACACATTTGACCACTTTTAAATGATTTTTCTAACTTTAATACACTACAGTTAAGGTTATATACCTAATTTCTAGTAAGTGGCCCAGCCCCTCCTATATTTTTATGTATGTGGCCCTCAGTGAAAAAAGTTTGGACACCCCTGATGTAGTATATAAACAAAGCTAAACTGAAATGATAAGGAAGCTTTAGCTTGTGTTTGTGGTATAATCAATTCATAATCATCAGTGAGTGACATCTATAACCATCTGATAGGTTGATTAATTCTCACGTCATGTTAGGATGACAAAAGCGTTAGCCCGAGCCAGTGGATACCTATCCAGATGGATCAAGGCAAATTTTGACCAACTTTTCTAAAATAGGCAAAAAGGAGAAGTTTTGAAGATAATAAAGACTCTGATCACAGGCATATGTGATATGTGAACATAAATTTTACTCATCCTGTGGTTTAGCTTATATTATTTTCATTTTAAAATAGAAAAATGTTTATTGTACTTTAATGGTATTTTATTTTATATTCATCTTGCGCTGTCATTTGCACATTCATGTTGTTGCTGGTTAAACTTGTTTTCTAATATATTTTCTATTCATCTAGACCAGGGGTCTGCAACCTTTAACACCCAAAGAGCCACTTGGACCCAGTTTCCACGCAAAAGAAAACACTGGGAGCTGCAAATACTTTTTGATATCTAAAATGAAGATAACACTGTATATATTGGGTTTTGTTTTTTTTTACCTTTGTGCTTTCTGTGAACAACTAAAGTAAGTAAGTAAAGTTTATTTATTAAGCGCTTTTCACAGACAGGCAGTCACAAAGCGCTGTACACAAAGATTCAAATAAACAATACAATCAATAGACTTTATACATAATGTAAAAGATCAAATGTAAATAATGTAAAGAATATAAAATACGTAGATCAACAAAAGGCTTGTTTGAACAGAAAAGTTTTTAACTGCTTTTTAAAAGAATCCACAGAGAAACTAAGGTGTGTTACTTATAAAAGTGCTACAGAGAAAATTACATTTTATTTATGTAATTAACACATTTTGAACTCTTAAAGAAATATAACAACAGCAAAGACACCCAGCTGAACTAAAATGATCCATGTAGCAAACAAAAACTGTTGTGAGCCGCCACCCTTATATCGCCTTTGGGCTTTTGGAGCCTTGACCTGACTTTTAAAAAATAATTGGAGAAAAAGCACTATGCTGCTAAAAAAAAAAAATGAAATGGATATTTGCAAAATTCTGCCTAAATATGTATTTTACCTGGTTAATGTATGTGGCGGGGCGTGGTCTGCAGTGCCGCTGCATGGGAGTCGGACACACCTGAGCGGCACCAGCAATCACGCCTCGCCGCCTTAAAGTCTGTGCTCTCTCTGCTGTTGTATTGGTATGTGTCAGGCTGTGAGCTGCAAAGCTACAACCAGCTGTATGCGTACAGCAACGGTGTGTGAAAAACGGTCAATAAAGAGATGCTGAAAAGCATGTTCATGCAAACATCGTCGGGTCTGCCGTGGTATGTTTGCAATGAGACTTCTGGTCCCGAACCTCTGCGCACAGCATCTGCAAATCGGAGAATTCATCTTCACGCAGGACTGTAAGCTGTCATCTGTGAGGTGTGAGCGGTGTTTGTTTTTAACATAGTTCACGGTGGAAAACAGCTGCTGACATAATGTGGATCCGAAGATCCATAATTGGCCTACCTGGGGTCGAAAGTCTCGATAAATGCACCGCGTTTCGGCGGGTACACCGGCTTCCGCGAGTGTGAGGCTTAGAGCTGTAGCTGAGGTGGTAGAGCAGGTCTGCCACCAATCAGAAGGTCAGTGGTTCGATCCCAGGCTGCCTCCTGGCTGCATGCCAAATATCCTTGGGCAAGATACTAACCCCATGTTTGCCTACTGGTGGTGGTCAGAGGGCCCGGTGGCGCCAGTGTCCGGCAGCCTCGCCTCTGTCAGTGCGCCCCAGGGCAGCTGTGGCTACAATGTAGCTTGCCATCACCAGTGTGTGAATGTGTGCGTGAATGACTGAATGTAGTGTAAAGCGCTTTGGGGTCCTTAGACTGAGTAAAGCGCTATACAAGTGCAGGCCATTTACCATTTATTTTGAGCGATGAAAAAAATAATAAGATATAATTTTATTTTTATATTTCAATATCACAATAATCTTCCAATTTAGAACTACAAGTTAAAAAAAGAACTAAACACAAATAAAATTCACTTCAGCTAAATACTTCTAATTTATTTTCCCAAACCACCCGGAGCCGCAAAATGAAGACTAAAGAGCCGCATGCGGCTCCGGAGCCGCGGATTGCCGACCCCTGATCTAGACACTTGCCCAGTTTATTTTCATTTTTGTTTTTATTTTTAGGTGGGAGGTAAGAGAATTTAATAATATGTTTCATGTTGAAGTGGTTTGTTTTCTAAATATAAAAGAAAGATTTTGAGGAACTTGCTGCATCTGTTGCACTTCTAAAAAGAAGAGCCTCTAATTAATTATTTTGTAGGTGTAAATATCTTGGACCACCTTGAGAATATTAGGTTCTTTATGTGAAAGCACTTTCAGTTTGCTCAGCATCTACCCTGCTGTGTAGTCTTTTTTTCTGTTTAGTCTTAATGAAAAAAAACATCAGTACAAAAAACTAACATGGGATAAAAAATAATCACTGAAAGATGCAGAGTTGATTCACGTCAATAGCCTGAGTTTGGTTTTTCTTGACACATTATACATGAAAAGCTTAACTTGTCTTCTGATCTCATTTGTTTGTTTTAATGACCTTCTCCTCTGCCAGGCTTACAGTTTTGCCATTGAGCTTTTTGTGACTTGTACACCAAGAAACAGCACTGTTTGAATCGCGGAGGATCATAATAAACTGTTGCTTCCTGAGTCTTTCCTCTACCAACTTCTGCTTTTGACTGACAGAGCCATTTGCGTCCATTTTTAACCTGAAACAGTACACGAAGGGCTCTATAAACACTCACGAGATCCTTTACTTGTCTAGTGGTGACTGTGGGAGCCATTTGAGTGTTGTTACTGACATACCTGAGTGTTGTTGCTAACATGGTCAGCTATGGGATTTAAAGAATGCTCGATTGGTACTATCACACTGAGCTTTTTTTTCTTTTACAGTGCTAGCCTCACACAGTGCTGCAGATTTCTTAACGGTGGGGATGGGTGTTTTCTCTCTCACAGATAAACTCACAGACTTGATAAAAATGAACTAAAAAAAGAATGAACTCGAATATAAGACAGGAATATCAACATGACGCCTGACGCAAGATGTGAGTGGGCGCTAACACTGACTCACATCTTGCCTCAGTTGATCTCAACGGGTAACATTATAGGGTAAGGCAAGGTCTCACAGTGGTTTCACCCAAAACCTCTTGGCTCTCCACCATTTGGTCTTAGACCTGAAGAAGCTTCTCAGATGAGAAGTGAAATGTCTTCAAGAAAAGTCCACTCTCTTTTCTTTCCAAGCTCCTTAGATGACCATGACCTGGATAACTGAGAAGCTACACAGACATATACCAACTGTATCTTTTCAAAGTACAAAAAACTTCAGTGACACAAAGAGCAATAGCTGAGTGACACTTTAAACCTTTCACTGCGTTTTTCTAAATGCTGATATCAGCAGTCAGAATCTCCCGAATATACAGCTTGACAATAAAAAAACTTATAATTAACTTTATTTATTTAGTAATATTTAAAAACAAAACCTGAGTAGAAGTTTCCATGGTAATATTTACTTATATGTAATTATATTTACAGATCACAAAAGTCTTCTGAAGTCTAACTGTGGTAATTCAAACAGTTAGGGTCTTTTTTTACAAATCCATTGGTTCTTCTTGTCACAGCTCACTGATTTAAATCCTCGGTTTTCGACAGAAATTACACAGAGACCATCAGAAGGAGGCTGCTGAATCCAGGAGCTGAGGAAAAAAACAAGTTTGATTAAAGCTGATAATTACTGATATAAAACAAAATTGATTTATCCCAGATTTGGCAAAATATCTTTAAATCGTTACTGATTCAAAGTTTCTCTTACTTATCAGTCAGATAACTTCCATCTACCCATTTCCATTTCCCACCTTCAACTCTGAGACCAATCCAGTATCCTTTGTTTCCTGAACTCCCCCAGCTTTTCTCACTGATATATCTCTGAGGAAAGAGAAAGTTATTAGAAATACTCAGATACTTTGCTTAAGGCACTGCGACACAGAGTGTTTAGATGAAAAGAAAATATATTTTCGTGAAATAAATCTGTGCTAATGAGCCACAGTTCTTATTACCTTTTCTGCTGCATTAATTACAACAGCCAAATCGGAAATCTTTCCCTTGCAGTTTTTTCGAGCTTCTTCCCAGGTTTTCTGCTCATGAGGTTCAGCATCATTAATTGCATAGCAGCTGGACTCAAAGGGGAGCCAGCCCTCCTGACAAGGTTTGCATGCCTTTTCTGCAAGTATAGAAATCAATTAATAAAGATCATCAGTGCACTTTTTTTTTTTTTTTTACATTACCTATTACCTATTTTTTTAGCTGATAGATTTGGAGCATACTGTTATTTTCTTTGGGACAGTAGGCATCAGCACTGCACTGACCTGGACCAAGACTGAGCTCCATCTTCATGAGTTTTATTTGTTCTGTTAGGTTCTGGATTTCTGCAGTGAGGTCTCTGATCTGTGTTTCAAAGGCAGTTGAGGTGTTTGTCCAGTTGAGTTGACTCCTCGTTAAGTCTTCGTTCTTATGAATTAACAATGTGGTAACTGAAAAACAAAATGTAACACTTCTTTGGCTTTACACGCACATTGCAGATGAACTAATTTTAAAAGTTATACTCACAATAGATGCGAAGGGCCATGATCAGTAACAGAACACCCCAGCAAGCGGTTACTGATGTACAAGATTTTATACATGCACACTGCTTATCTAGGAGAAATAAATACTTATTATAGCAATCAAATTCATTCTTACATTTAAGATTTTAAGTCGCTTGTGTCAACTTAAAATCATTAATTGGCTTTTTATAATCATAAAACCATTCTAATTAATGTACTTTTTTGTTAAGATAAGATAAGATAAGATGGCCTTTATTAGTCCCACAGGTGGGAAATTTGTTTTGTTACAGCAAAAGTGCAAAGTTATGTAGCAGAAATTAGAAAACACTGGAATGCAATAAAATACAATAAAATAAAATAAAATACTATATACAATAGAATAAAATAGAATAGAATAATATATACAATAGAATAAAATAGAAATACAAATACTATATACAACTGAGTAGGAAAATACAAAAACACAACTTCGTCAGAAGAAGAAGTTATTGTTTAGGGAAAAAGTTGAGAGGCAAAACCAAGGTGAAGCCCATATTATGGATCAAACTTCAATAACAGTGAATCCTGTGCATATCAAAACATGACTTGAGAGGATGTTGTCATTAAGCTCTTGTAAGGAAAATGCCAACAGCACACTTTCAGTTTCTAAGCAAGTTTCATATCAGTTCCTGTCATAAAAGTAGTAGTTTTGTATTGTCTTTGTATAACTCACCATTTGTGTCAGAAGTTTTAGTTTCTTTGTTTTTCATGTTCATTTCTTCATATAAATTTTCTTCCTGCCTTCGTACTGAAAGACTTAAAGGGTAACCTTGTAGCAGAAGACAAAGAATGATTTCATGGCAAGGAAAAAAAAAGATAGTCAATCTGAGTAATTTGGTGGATGTCAGTTTTTTAGTTAAAGTAACTGATGCTATTGTTTTTTTCTGTTGAGGGCACTGTCATTTGCAGATTATGAGGCACCAAATTTTCTACCCTTCCAGTTTGTAAAACAGGCTGATCAGTACTTAGCATGATGCCTTGTAGTAAAAGTAGTGGTTTTGCATTTGCTTTGTATAACTCACCGTTTGTGTCAGAAGTTCGTTTAGTTCCTTTATTTTTCATGTTCATTTCTTCAAACACGTTGTTTTCCTTCATTTTAACTGAAAGAATTGAATGACAATGTTGTAACAGAAGACAAAGAATGTTTAAATGGCATCTAAAAAAGAAATGCCTGGTTAAGAAAAGTTAGTAAATCTGAGTAATCTGATTTGGTTTGCTGGTTAAAGGGCAGTTGAAGTTAATTACTTACTAAGTAACCACAATTTTCCAAAGCACATTTTGGTTATTTCCAATGCAGAAAAGTTTTTGCTCGTTTGTTGAGGTTTAGACCCTCACCTTTCATTATCAAGGGAAATGTTGTCTTTTGTGGAAGCACTTTTAGCAAGCTCATCATCTTACTTGTCTTGGTTTTGTCAGTTTTTTGCATTTACTATTACAGTAGAAAAAAAAAGTACAAGAAATAAACATTGCTTAAAATGATGAAAACATAAAGACGTAGACTTTCATCTACATGATCTACAATCTGAGTTTGTAAACATCAGGTTGTAGATGCATCGTATTTGAAAAGCTTAGCTTACTTTCTGAATGGGATCGCTTTTTAGCTTTTAAATTAACTGATCCGTTGGTAAACCTCTGCTCTGCCATTGCTAAAATCTCAATCTCTGTTGATCTTCTTGTGACTTGTGTACCAAAGAATAGCACTGTGATAAAACTAGAGAGAATCATAAAAAAGTTATTTCCACGCCTCTCATTTCCATTGCTCCAAAAAACTTCTGCTTTTTACTGATATAGATAACAGGCAAGTTCCTAGAGTTTTGTTTTGTCTTGAAAGTGTTTGTTTGACAGGATATTTATTCAGATGTTTTAACTCATCGGAAATCACTGCAACTTGTTCTCATTGACTTCTGTTGTCAATTGTACCGTCCTTGGTAATACCTTAAAACAAACAGACATCAGCATGCACTGCATGAAAAGCAGAAAAAACATTTATCAGATATACAAGAGAAACTAGTGTAAACATGTCAACTCATACTTTGTCAGTTCAGAGGACAGGTTCCTTTTTCTTCACAAGATGTCGAGCATAAAATCTCAAGCTAAAGATATAAAATATAAAACTCTAAATTTGCCTTGTAATTTGAGACCAATAAATTCCTGAGGCTTTTAGGAGCTCTAGTATTTCTATTGTAAGATAGAAACCCCACAATAATACATTTCTACATGATTTACAACCTGAGTTTGAAAATATCTTTTAATGATGGACCGTGGTTTTTGACAACTTTATTCATAATTTTCCAGTTTAACAAAAACACAGAAAAATATAACTGGAGCTGCGATTACAAACATTGGCTTTAACATGTTGTTCCACACAGTGGCAAACCAGCCGGATGCAGGGATGCAGGAAAATGTATAATGTATGCACACAAACAAGAAATACTACCATGTGAACAAGTGACAGCATTTGTGGCTTTGGACAAGGAGTCTGCCTTTGTATGCTGCAGCATGCTATATATTTGAGAGATATATCCCCTAGCAATAGGTGGAAATTGCACGCAGTCCTCAAGCGGACAATCAGTAGGTAGACTTGGATAAGAAGTGAAATGTTTAACTGCAAAGCTATGGACTTGTAGGTATTTAAAGAAGTGAGTCTTTGGGATTCCAAAATCTTCACATAATGTTTCAAAAGGTTAAAATGATCCTTTAACAAACAGATCAGAGAAACATATAATTCCCCTACTGCACCAAACCTCAAACCCTGCATCACTCAGAGCTGGTTAAAAAAGATGATTTGACACAATAGGGGAGCAGACAAGCGACCACCCCAGACCAAAATGTTGTCGACACTGAAACCAAACATTAAGAGATTTTTAACCACAGGATTTTTAAAATTAACATTGTGACTGACTGGTAGGCTTGAACACATTATTCCAACAGGGGATGTAGTGAGATTCCCATCTAGCTCTATAGTGGACCAAAGTTGCCCACTGCCTTCACTAAAAGCCCACATCCAGTGCATAAAGTTTGGTAGGGCCAGGCCCCCTTCCGACTTAGCACACTGTAAAAGGGGTTTACGGATTCTTGGAACTTTTTTGTCCCAAATAAAAGAAGATATAAGTCCATCTAACTAGTTGAAAAAGGTTTTAGGAAGAAAAGGGGTATCATCTGGAAGAGATACATGAATCAAGGCAGGACTAACATTTTAATTGTGTTGACCCGCTGAGCAAAAGAGATGGGTGATACTGACCAGCGTGCCAAATCCGATTTTGTTTTCTTTAATCAAGGGGTAAAATTTTGTTTAAAAAGATCCTGATAGGTGAATAAGAAGTGTTTCAATCTAAACTGAAAGGTTGAATAATCAGCTTCCTTTGCCAGACGGTTAATAGGAAACAGGGTTTCTATTAACCAGGGTTAATCTGTAACCAGACAGACGCCCAAAGGATCCAGTGAAAATCTGAATCTCCAGACAGGAGATCCAGACTGCTGAATTATGGACTCCTGTGAGTCCACAGGAGTCCATAATTCAGCAGTTCAGTGGGTCACCCCGGGGGATGGCAGCACAGAACTCCAAAATCCAGGCATTCCGGGGGCCGACTGCGCGGAAAACAGCGGCGGCCTGGACACAGTTTCAGAGGTCAACCACACAAAAAGGCAGTGGCGGCGACAGAGCATGTCCGGAGGCCGGGCGAGCGGAAGGCGGCGGCAACAAAACAGGTCCGGAGGCCAGCTGTATGGAAGGCGGCGGCGGTGATACAGGTCTGAAGGCTGTCTGGGCCAGTGAAGAAGTCCAGCCAGCAGCCGGGAAGGTGGCTGCCCACGCCGAGCCAGACATGGACGAGGTGGTGGCGTGGCAACTGCTGGACCAGACGAGGCAGGACCAGACGAGACAGGACCAGACGGAATGGAGTCCTATGGGTGAGACGAAGCGCCTGGATGAAACTGTTCTCCTGAACCGCCAACTGATGTGGCGTGGCGTGATGCTGACCGGGCTCTCCAGAACCCCCAGCTAACATGGCTTGATTCGTGACTGGTTCCAGCTGGAGGACCCGCCCATTAAAAGGAGGCGGGGGAGATTCTCGCGTTTCTCCTCACGACCCAGCAGTATACCTGTGGCAGCCGCTGGCTGCAGTGCTGTTTTGACAGTTGTAGAAGTGGAGTGGGTAGGGGTGAGCTGCCTTTTCTTTTGATCACCAGTTTTCTCCTGTTTTGAGTTAGACTCTGTCTTTATTTTCGGCTTTTGTTTTGGTAAGGTCAGGGGTTTAGGAATCAGTTTAGATTCGTTTTGTTTATTATTTTGGCCTTGGCTCACCCTGAAGTGTTGACACTCCTGTGTTGTTGTCCCTCTTTTTATCACTTTGTAAATAAATCACATTATAAAGAACAAATTTGTTTCCTGTTACTGCTTGGGTCTTGGGGGGGGGGAGCGAGTGCCTCACTCATGTTAATGCCTGGCCCTAGACAGGTCGTAACATGGTGGTAGTGATAGTGGTAGTGATGGTAGCTGAGCTATTCCCCCCGAGCCTTCTGAACACGAGGAAAACTGCTGGACGGGCTCACCTGAGCCTCCAGCGGAGACAGGAACAAGTGCAGGCCCCACCGGACACAAGCCGCTCCCACCCGAGGAGTAGGTATGGGTGTGGAGGTAGGCTGTGCGCTGGTTGGCCTCACCTCGGAGACCGGCATGGGTGCTGGGGTGGACCGAACGCCAGTCACTCCCACCCGAGGAGTAGGTAGGGGTGCAGAGGTTGACTGGTTTACGGCTGCCCTCACCCTGGGAGTTGGAACAGGTACCAGGGACAGCTGGGCAGCTGCTGTCCCCACCCGAGGAGCTGGTACGGGTGCAGGGACTGGCAGCGCCTCAGCCGGCCTGGACACCGGACCAGGGACCAGCTGGATCCCAGCCTCCCTCACCCAAGTTACTGAAACAGGTGCAGGGGAAAACTGGGCCTGAGCTGCCCTGTGAGCAGCAACAGGAGGAGGAGAGAGAAGCTCAGGAACAGACTCAAAATGCACAAAATCACAAACTGTCTCTGGGGATACAGTCTTTTCAGAGTGAAAAGCCTCATAAAAATCCAAGTTGAGCACAGAACAGGCCCAAGGGGGGCCAAGGTCTTTATAGGTTCTAGCAAGGGGCCACCAGAGTCCTTAAATGTCCTGGGGGAACAGACAAGCTCTTCCCTCAGAGAGCCTAAGTTACGGCCTGTAACCTCCGTCCCTACCAACTGCTTGGGCCCATGCTGAGAAACAACAGAATCCAAGTCCGACTCTGAATAATCAGCACAAGATGTATAGAGATCCTGATAAAATAGTTTGAAAGCAGCATTAATTCCGTCAAGGTGTGTTACCATCTGACCTGAGTCTAACTGTATGTGGGGTATAGATTGGGCTGTAGCGGATTGACGAAGCTGATGTGAAAGATATCTACCTGCTTTTTCACCATGCTTGTATACATGATTTCTTGATCTAAGTAAAAAGCTTCTTGGTTTCTTTAATTGAGAGGGTGTCAAATTCAGACTGAAGCAGTACCCTCTGCATTTGGCCGGTGGCATATTGTGTGTCAATGTTTGCTATAAGCTCTGTCAGTTCTCGAAGCTGTTGATTTCGCTTTTTATTCTTATAAGCAGAAAAAGAAATAATTTGGCCCCACAAATATGCCTTTAGCGACTCCCAAATTATAGATTTTGAAACATCTGGAGTATTATTCATTTATAGAAAAAGCTCGATGTGGTATTCAACTTGCAAATGAACTTGCAAAACTTCTCATCTGACATTAATGCTGAATCAAATTTCCAGAACCATTGCCTTGCGCACACATTGGAAATGAGATATCAACCTGTTACGGCCCTGGGCCGTGGAGGGAGTGAGACTGCCTTTTTGTGTTCATGCAAATCCATGTGTGCCATGACTTGTGGGTGATTGGTTACTGGGAGACCGGTGCCAACCCTCTTTTATGCAGAATGAAGTGTGCCAGACCACACGGACGATTGGCTGCCTGGGGATCCCGTGATGCTCCAAGAGGCAATCAGTGGCTGATCGTGCCCACCTGTGGCTACAAAAGGCTGGAGGTCCTTCACTCAGTGGCTGCTGCTCAAGACAGAACATGCAGTTTGCCCTTCATGCCTCCTGTTAAGGGATTTTGTGATTTTATGATGTTTTTCCTTTTTGATACATCTCCCTTTTAATGTTTCATTTACTCAGTTCTCCTTATAATGCTCCATTTGCTCATTTACTCACATGCTCCTGTTGAGAAAGGCTTGGAAAGCACATAGTGTTCACATATCTTTATGTTTTGTCTTTGCTTCTTCTCACACACATACACATGAGCCCCGCAGTATTCGCTGACTCCTGTGAAAGTCTCTTGCAGACACCCTTGGAAACAGGACCCAACTGGCTTCTGTTTTCCTCGAGATAGACAATACACTCACACACACACACACACACACTGTGTCCCATACATGCCCAGATTGTCTGCTACAGCCTGACAAAACAGGGAATGCTACGATGTATAAATAAAGCTGACTACAAAGCCTCGGGGTGGGTATCACCCGATCACTCACCCGTGCGCACGTAGTTCTCTGAACAAAACTCTGACTGTTTCTGTATTCTTTCAATGTTTAAAAATGTCTTGCCACTGACATTTAATTGGTCCTTCGAGCCGGATAGTTTATTGATATTATTGTATCATCTAACTATTCACAGACGGAGCCACCAGATCCTGACGTCGTGACTACCTGCACTGCAACCACCGTTTCTAGCGAAGCGAGGAAAAGCCCAGAGTCGTACATTCGCCTACTGGCCAGTGTCTTATACAGGTCCACGACGCCGGGTTCTCGGTGACGCCGGGAAAAAGAACACAGCGCAACATTGAAGGTGAATATAAAGCAGCCAGAAACACTTTGCGTTGAATAATCGATTTTAGTTTGACACTGCTCAAAGTAAGGAAAAGGACAGACGTGTCCTATGTAATATGCTCGCCCGTGTAAGACGAAACAACCTGCCCTGTGGGGGCCCGTTTCGCAACATAAGTAAGGGTTGGTAGCCAGTATATCTCACGCTCGCCTGCGTAAGACGGATTAACACGCCCTGGGAGGCTTAATCCGCAGCATAAAAACAAAAGGTTGGTAGCAACGCCGCTGTGTAAGACGGATTAACATGCATGAGAAAACAAAGGTTGGTAGCCACGCCGCCTGTGTAAGACGGATTAACATGCCCTGAGAGGCTCAATCCGCAACAAAAATAAAGGTTGGTAGCCAGAGAAGCGAGAGTGTCAAATAAAAATAGGATTTTCTCTAAGCGCGCTAACTGTTCGCTGAATGTTTGTTGAGGAGTAAGTGCTTCATTGAATAGGAGCTCTAGGCTCCTGCACTACTCCTATTGTTTTCCTGTGAGTACTGGATGGTGAGAAAGAGAAAAGGTTGCGCGTCAACGCGTAAAATTAAGTCCGCCCTGAATTTAGTTCAGGGTAGAAGGCTGACTTAATAACCTCCTCTGACTCTAGTACCAGAACGTCTCACAGTGTGTGTTGGCAGTATTAATAAATACATAAATCAATTAAGTGGTTCTATTGAAATAAAATAGAAAATATAAGCATTGAAATAAAATATAACATATAAGCATTGCATCAATTAAACAAAATTAGAAATGGGCAATAAATCCACAAAACCTGAATTAACACCTGACGAATTGTGGATGGAGAAAAAGCACCCAGGTGCAGGTCGAATAAGTGCAAATAGATGGAGACCATGGCCAGAATGAATAGAATGAAAGAAAATACATAACTCACACAAACACATATTAAATGAAATAGAGAGATGCATAAGGTATTTTAAGGTTGTGTCATTGTTCAGCCAAGGAAAGTGTGTGAAAAGGAAAATGTCTCCAGCTTGGGAAAGGGTGAGACTGCAGCTCATCCTCAGCCCTTGGTGGACACAAATAAAATATATGAAATATTATAATAGACGATTGTATATTTGTAGTATAGTAGTATATTGTAATATACTATTGTTAAAAGTAGTCTGAATCAAGCTTAAGGTTTGCTCAAACTCAGTATAATGATATATGAGATGAAGAAAATACCAAATCTAATCAAGTGCATAGAGATGCTTGACCTGCTTGAAAACCTGTCATCCTAGATGAGACTTTGTTAAGATGAAGAGCAAACCTATACTAACAACTAATAAGCCAAACCCTGTATACAACAGCTAAAGCTACAGGTTTGAGAAGCTGAATAAAATGAATTAAATATGTGGACACTACCAAGCTGATGAGCAAGTTACACATTTTTATTTTTATTTGTTTTTTAGAGCAGAAGCTGCATATTAAAGCTCGAACATGCAGCTGTCTGTGAGCTCAGTTTTCACCCTCACACCCCTGATCTGTTTTTAACAGCAGCTTTTTGCATCCTGTCTCATGTGTGTAAAGCGTTCATGCCATCAGCAACTTGTTTTTGTTTGTTTCTTGATGTTGCTTGAGTGAGGAATACTGTGACTTCTGAAACAGCTCTCTTCATGCAACTTCATGCTTGATGATGATAATTTCAGAGCCAGCTGAGAGCGATGCTTTGTTTTAAGTGACAAAGCAGAAAAGTTAAACTTAGTTTGGTTTTTGTTTGTTTGTTTTTTAATACGAGAGAATGGTAATGGATAAGAAGTGATATTTTGTTTAAGTGTTGAAGAAAGCTAAATACTGCAACATACGTCTAGTGCATGATCTGCGAGCAATGAATGGATCATCTTATTTATCTTTAAATAAACTCCGATTATGGAGACCTGAGTCACATACTTAGGGTACACCCTTAGGTGAAGGCAGAAAGCTACTAAACAAAGAAAAGAAGCTATATACAATGCGCGATAGCCACAAGACTAAGCATTCGCATTCTTTCCGACTCTTAATGAGCCTGAGTTATGACCTTGGCTCCCTATTTTTCTGCCTCCACCAGAGATGGGAGTGAAGCTCCCGTGGAGTGTGCTCTGTTCTCCTTACTGCATCTATAAAAATAGCATTCAGTAACTTGGATATAACCTTTCTACTTACATTTAGGTGGAAGTGCAGACTAGATGAAAACAGTTAAATTCAACAAAGAGTTCGATTACTCTGGAGAAACGGGAAATGTGTCTGTAACAGGAAAACGTGTAACAGGAACTACATGCCCATACAAAGGAGCTGACTGTGTCAAGGACACAGACAGACAGAGAGACACAGAGACAGCCAATATGTTTACTCTAACTGTTTTAATAGTTTTGCAATTTTCATTAGTTTTATTTTTCTTTAGTTTTGACTTAAGATTTTAAAACTAAACACATTTTTGCTACAAAATCAGTTAATTTTGTGACCACTCATTGCAGTTTTAGATAGTTTTACTTTTGTTTTTATTTTTATTTCTGTTAACGAAAGAATCCTTTTTTTACTTCTAGGTTTTGTTTTTTCGTTGGTTTGACTTATCAATAATGAATTTGATCTGCAGTACGCCATTTTGAAAATATGGCATAACAGAGGGCAACAATTTTGCAGACCAAGCAGCAAAATCAGTAGCAGTACAAACAGTAGCCGCACTTATGGTGACAACACCTCTATGCAAATTCCACTGGATATCTTGAGAAATGAACCACACATTTGTGCCATTACTAGAGCGAAAGAAATGGTTGAGGTGCGGAGCAATTCTACAGGATGATCTGATCATATGTGATGGGAAACCGTTACAACCGAAGTCTTTATACAAAAACAGTAGCTCTTGTGACACATGAAGTTGTTCATGCGTCAACAGGAGGGAGTCTAATTAGTTAAAAACACTAGTTAAAGACACTTCTATACATTAACTTTCAAACAAGTCAATAAGAGAAACAACTCTAGCAGAATGGATGACAAAACTGTTAGAAAACAAAGAAATAGTTTTGAACAATCAACTGCCAGATGTTTCTCTTCCAGTCTCTTCCAGGTTGAAACCAGGAGATTGGATCCTGATAAAAGTGCTCCAGAGGAAAAAGTGGAGCTCCCCGAGGTGGGAAGGACCCTACCAAGTCCCCCTGGCCACACCAACAGCCTGCAAAATTGCTGAACGACCTTCCTGGATTCACCAGAGCCACTGTAAAAAAGTGAGTGACAGTCCACACTAAGACGCCAGCACCCCTGCCTGTTAGTGATCTGGGAGGTGGAGAGAGGGCTGTTTGGGTAAATCCCGCCCTTGTTCTTCTCGCCCCTAGTCTACTCACTCACAGGACCAGGTGTGTTCGGTCATCATGAAGACCCTACTCGTTCTGGTGGCCAGTGTCACAATTCTGTTGGGACTGCTGTCGCTGATTTCAGAAGAAGAAGGACAAGATTGACACATGACACAATACATCCAGACGACATGACACAAGATCGCAACCACCCATGGATGAACAATGCCTGGTACCATTATGTGTAAAACTCCACAAGAGACAGAAACTATTACATCTGTTCGCACATGCCTCTTAATGCAGAACACCTGATAATGTGCATTCCACCAACTTGTCTGACACACTGAACACGCTACGTTAGCTCAGACGAGTACAGCAGCAAGATTACACACACAACACCGAGGACTGGCTCACGTGGCTGTTTAGCGGGTCATGGAAGTCATTGCTCACTAAAGGACTAACATTCGTTGGGATGCTCCTTCTGCTACTTTGCTTATTTTCCACATGTGTACTGCCTTGTATTCGGAGTATGATAAGCAAGATGTTTACTGTAAGAGTGCAAGCTTACATTGCATTATCACAAGTTGAACAAGCTCAAGAAGAGGTACAAGTTGAAGAAGATGATTTTTAAGCACTAAACTGTGTAAACCCACTAAAGTTGATCATGTACGTTTTCACAAAATGATACTCTAGTTGAAAATGCTTCTGCAAGTGACTAGTAGTTGAAGTACATAAATATATATGAACAACAGCAGGGAATGTTAAGGGATTTTGTGATTTTATGATGTTTTTCCTTTTTGATACATCTCCCTTTTAATGTTTCATTTACTCAGTTCTCCTTATAATGCTCCATTTGCTCATTTACTCACATGCTCCTGTTGAGAAAGGCTTGGAAAGCACATAGTGTTCACATATCTTTATGTTTTGTCTTTGCTTCTTCTCACACACATACACATGAGCCCCGCAGTATTCGCTGACTCCTGTGAAAGTCTCTTGCAGACACCCTTGGAAACAGGACCCAACTGGCTTCTGTTTTCCTCGAGATAGACAATACACTCACACACACACACACACACACTGTGTCCCATACATGCCCAGATTGTCTGCTACAGCCTGACAAAACAGGGAATGCTACGATATAAATAAAGCTGACTACAAAGCCTCGGGGTGGGTATCACCCGATCACTCACCCGTGCGCACGTAGTTCTCTGAACAAAACTCTGACTGTTTCTGTATTCTTTCAATGTTTAAAAATGTCTTGCCACTGACACCTCCCTCTTCGATCTTTGTTGAACTTGTTCATAATGCTGAACTTTGTCAAACCTTGGTGCATGCTTGAACTTAGCCTGATTAGAGTTTTGAGCTGCTAGCTGGCTGTGAGTAGAATTTTGTGATGCTAGCTTGCCTTAGTTAACCTTTAGCTTTTACTCTTGTCTTTTTTGTCTTTATGTAATAATTGTTTGCCCAGTGGTCTGTTGAACAGCCCTGTCGGTTTTCTGTTTAAAGTTTGAAATTAAAACCTTTTTCTTTACTCAGTTTTGTGTGGGGGGCTTGTGTATGTTACTCCTCCCCTGACGCCTAGCAGAGGGGGTCATAACACAACCTGCACTGGTGCATGATCAGAAATTACAATTGTATGGTATTTACACATGGTGACCCTTGGAAGAAGGAAATTATCCAAAAGAAAATAATCAATCCTCGAATACAAATGATGCACAGGGGAGAAGAAGGAATAGCATTAGCTTAGCTTACCTTCTGACTGGCATCGCTTTTTAAGTTTTAGATTGACGGGTGTGTTGTTAAACCTCTGCTCTGCCATTGCTGAAGTCTTTCTGTTGAGCTTCTCATAACTTGTGCACCAAAAAATAGCACTGTGTTAAAACTAAATAGAATTTTAAAAAAGTTGTTTCTACGCCTTTCATTTCTCTCGCTTCTGCCAACTTCTGCTTTTTACTGATATAGATGATAGGCAAGTTCAGAGAGTTTTACTTTGTTTTCACAGCTTTGGTGTGACAGGATATTTATTCAAATGTTTTAACTCATGAAAAGCAGAAATATAATGTAGACAGATGATCAACAGAGAGGAAAAAACATTCAGATATACAAGAGAAACTAGTGTGAACATGTAAACTCATATTTTGTCAGCTCAGGGGACCGGTTCCTATCTTTACCTCAAGATATAAAAGATATATAAGACTATACCTGCTTTATAATTTGAGACTTTAATAAACTTCCTGAGGCTTTCAGGAGCTCTAGTATTTCTATTGTAAGGTAGAAACCCTACAATAACACAGAGAAAATCCCCAAAATTGAAAAATCCCCTTTGAGGAAGGACTTGGCGATAGTGGGGAAGAAAAACTTCCTTTTAAGAGGAGGATACCTCCAACAGTATCAAGTTCAGAGAGGGGCAGCCATCATCCTTCAATGAATGGCTGGGGGTGATGGACAGAAAGACGGGACAAAAACCAAACTGGAAGAGAGCCAGAGATTAGCAATGCAGCGCCCACTGTTGGCCAAACAGCAGCAACAACTTACAATGTCCATGTTTTAATTTAATTAATAATATCTTCACAGGCTATCCAGTAGATGTCTGAAGTTTGCATAATCCACTGGTTCATGGTTCACCACAGCTTACTGATTTCCATCAATTACTTTGGACAGAAATTGCACAGCACTGCTTCATTCTAACAGTTACAGAAGCACTTCTTCCATCAATTGTTTGGGCTCATATCTATAACTCCCTCACACCCAACCATACATCACAGCAGTTCTCACAGTCGTTCTGTTTTTGAAGTATAATTTGGTCATTGTCTTGTAGAAAATGTCACTGCAACCAATAAGAGATGTTGCACTGTTGGGCAGGCCAGCTTCTGCTTTTAGCTGAAAAAAATAAGTTGTCCTACAGCATGTTCGAACTTTACATTGTGTATTCTTTTACTCACACACCAGAGACTTAGTGATGCTAGCACCATGTTGGGCCCCTTTTTGGCCTCAGAACTGCCTTAAATCTTCTTAGCATGGATTTATGTATATTTATTAAGCATGCACACTAAAAATAAAAAAAAACAACAACAACCAAAACAAAAAACAACCAATAAACAGTGAACTTGATTTGACGAACACTATGTGTAAAATACACAACATGAGACTATACTAATAAGCTGAACTTCCTGTTTTTCTCTGTGGTTGATGTGAACAGTATGATATAGATATAGAGGACAGCCCTCCTTCTTCCTTAATCAAACATGTTAGGGCAACAGTGTTGTTCTTGGCTTGATTAAAACCTTTTTTTAATCAAAAATTAAAATTCCACAATGTTCTGGCAATAATTTAATTTAATATAACCCACTAAAGCTAAGAATATGGTCAGATACAGATATATAACAACACAAAAATACCAAAATACTGATACTTTAGACAACAGTATTCTTTGATGCGAAGTAACGCACCGCCCAGCATTAATACAGGGAAAAGAAACTCAGTATACAAACTGCACTGCACTGAAGAAGCCCCCTTTAGTGACACAAATGAAAAACAACCGAGTGCCAATTTACATCTTACTCTGTGTTGTCCTAAATGCTGTCAGCAGTCCTATTCTTTGTACAGTAAAACTTCTTCTATAATGATTAATTGTGAACTTTTCTAAACATAAATAATATCTCCTTTTTCACACATACTCTGTTGTATTAAGTCTTTTTGTAGCTAATTGATTTGGAAAATGCTGTTTCTTTGGGACAGCAGGCATCAATGCTCCACTGAGCTCAACTAACACTGAACTCATCATGTCATCATGTTTTGTATTTCTATTATGTTTCTTCTCTGTCTCCAGCTGCTCATTTTTCTTCTTAAGGTTCTGGTTTTCTTCAGTCAGGTCTCATCAGCTTTTCTAATAGGCTTGTGCCAAATTGAGATTAGTTTTCATTAAAAGTTCATTATTATGAACTAATACAAACAACTGCAAACACACACACACACAAAACCCAAACAAAACATTAAAACAAACAAAAAGTCACATTTTACACTTTACACACAGATGAAAGAGTAATTTTTTAAATCTATACTCAAAGAAGAGTAGAAGGACCATGATTAGTGAAAGAATTCCCCAGCAACATCACTACTGATTGACACAATTTAACACATCCAGGCTTCTTATCTAGCAGAAATTAAATTTTTTATTTCAACAATTAAAATTATTCATACTCTTATGAGCTATGTGAGTTTGTATGAAATGCAATGATTAAATTATTGTATTTAAATCACTATTACATATTTCTTTTATGTGCAACCATATAAAAAACATGTGTTTACATCCTTCTAACAGAAGACACAGAGTGTTTTCAGGCCGAGAAAAAAACTGACTGGTTAATGAAAAGTTAATAAATCAAATCTATTATGGTGGTTTAAAGAGACTAAGTAACTGATGCTATAGTTTTTCTGGTGAGGACAGTCAAAAATCCACGTTTTATTCAGCGTCTCGATCTCAGGACCTTCTTGCTGTGAGGCAGTGCTAACCACCCGGATCTTGTATGTTTGGTTCTATATTCTTTATTATTTAGACTTCTGGTTTGGGTGTCATGTTTTGGTTCCTGTGCCTTATGATTGATTTTGTGATCTGTGCCTTTAGTTCCCTGATTGCTTAGTTGATAAGTGAATTACCTGTCAATCCACTTTTATCTCTGTGTTTGCTATCATCTGTCACTGTGTCAAGTTCTTATGTCTTTGGTTTTGGTTCTACTTTCCGTCCCATTATCTCTGATTAGTGTCAGCTGTTCTCCTACCCTTTGCCTGTTGCCTCATTATCATCTCAGTGTAAATATTATCTCAGTCGTCACCTGTCATGTTTCCCTTTTCCTGTGTGCCTTGTGTATTCCTCCAACTTTGATGGGGTCCTTGATAGGAGTGACAGTTTTTGGTATCTGTGTTTGATCTTCATTATTTTGTACTTGGTTTGTGTTCATCAGTAAAGCTGCTTTTCAGTTGGTTCTCTTTTCCCTTTTCCTGTATGGTTGAGTCCAATTGCTACCTGCCACACACTGAACCTTTAACAATAATCTTTATTCCTATCAGAACCAGAAACTAGCAGAGGTGTGACCTTATAATTTGTGCAACTCTGGCTTTAGAGAAGGTAATGATTCAGTAAAAGGACTAGATGTTACAATCCCTGATAAAACATTGCTGTAAATGGAGAAAATCTTGAGGGATGGCTGTTATGAGGAAAGCAGGCCAGAAACTTTACCAGCGGCAAACATTGTTGTGTGCCTCAATTTTTGGTCTTTTACCCAAGATAATCTGCCATTTTTCCTTGGTTAGGTTTAATGATTAGAGATCTGATCTACATTATCATATCAAAATTTGGGACACATCGTCAGTAGTGGACCTTGGATTCATCATGTGTTTCGGCCATTATCACTAGACACCCTCATCCAAGGAGGCCCTGCCAGAGTTGATCAGGCCCTGGAGTGTGTCAATGGTTTATGTTAAATTGTTATTCTCTTCTTCGTTCTTCTGTTTAGTTTTCTACAGTTTATTTTCTTCTATCTATTCACTGCAACTGAGAAATAATACTTATCTCTTTAGCATTTATGGAGCCTGTTAGGTTTATCTAGTCACAAACCTATTGCTGGAACAACTGAGACAATCTACTGCAGTGGCAAAAACAACACACAAGACACCAGAGCTCTTTGTGTTATCTTGTGCATGAGGGAGGTAACCGGGACCGAGCGCTGTTCCCGCTTGAACTCCGTCACTCTCGGTCAGCCCCTCCGTAGCACTGCTCTTTATTGTGGTTACATGAACATGCATAGTTTCATTAACATATGACATCTTAAACAGGCATGTGTGTGAACAAATAGTACCAGTCTGTGTGTACGTGTAGGTATGCGTGTGTATGTAATAATGGATTGGATTTATATAGCGCTTTTCAAGGCACCCAAAGCGCTTTACAATGCCATTATTCATTCACGCTCACATTCACACACTGGTGGAGGCAAGCTACGGTTGTAGCCACAGCTGCCCTGGGGCAGACTGACAGAGGCGAGGCTGCCATATCGCGCCATCGGCCCCTCTGGCCATGTGTAGATGTGTTTGCCATACCATATAAAAGAAAGAGAAGATAGGACCTCTCTCATGACCTTAGGATGTGTGTGGTATGCCAGAAAACTCTGGAAAAGGAGTGAACGTACTCCCATCTCATGGTAGACATGATATCATGGTAGATTACAAAGGTCTTCTGAAGTCTAACTGCGGTAATTCAAATAGTTAGAGTCTCTTTTTACAAATCCATTGTTTCTTCTTGTCACAGCTCACTGATTTAAATCCTTCGTTTTGGACAGAAATTACACAGAGACCATCAGAAGGAGGCTGCTGAATCCAGGAGCTGAGGAAAAAAACAAGTTTGATTAAAGCTTATAAATATTGGTAAAAAACAAAACTGATTTATTCCAGATTTGGAAAAATATTTTTAAATCGTTATTGATTCAAAGTTTCTCTTACTTATTAGTCAGATAACTTCCATCCACCCATTTCCATTTCCCATTTTCAACTCTCAGACCAATCCAGTATCCTTTTTCTCCTGAACTCTTCCAGCTTTTCTCACTGATATATTTCTGATGAAAGAGAAAGTTATTAGAAATACTCAGATACTTTGCTTAAGGCACTGCGACACAGTGTGTTTAGATTAAAAGAAAATGCATTTTTATGAAATAAATCTGTGCTAATGAGCCACAGTTCTTATTACCTTTTCTGCTGCATTAATTACAACAGCCAAATCGGAAATCTTTCCCTTGCAGTTTTCTCGAGCTTCTTCCCAGGTTTTCTGCTCATGAGGTTCAGCATCATTAATTGCATAGCAGTTGCACTCAAAGTGGAGCCAGCCCTCCTCACAATGTTTGCATGACTTTTCTGCAAGTATAGAAATCAATTAATAAAGATCATCAGTGCACATTTATTTTACATTACCTATTTTTTTAGCTGATAGATTTGGAGCATACTGTTATTTTCTTTGGGACAGTAGGCATCAACACTGCACTGACCTGGACCAAGACTGAGCTCCATCTTCATGAGTTTTATTTGTTCTGTTAGGTTCTGGTTTTCTGCAGTGAGGTCTCTGATCTGTGTTTCAAAGGCAGTTGAGGTGTTTGTCCAGTTGAGTTGACTCCTCATTAAGTCTTCGTTCTTATGAATTAACAATGTGGTAACTGAAAAACAAAATGTAACACTTCTTTGGCTTTACACGCACATTGCAGATGAACTAATTTTAAAAGTTATACTCACAATAGATGCGAAGGGCCATGATCAGTAACAGAACACCCCAGCAAGCGGTTACTGATGTACAAGATTTTATACATGCACACTGCTTATCTAGGAGAAACAAATACTTATTATAGCAATCAAATTCATTCTTACATTTAAGATTTTAAATTGCTTGTGTCAACTTAAAATCATTTATTGTCTTTTTATAATCATAAAACCATTCTAATTAATGTACTTTTTTGTTATTGTTTAGGGAAAAACAGAAAAATCTATTTGAAAAAGTTGAGAGGCAAAACCAAGGTGAAGCCCAAATTATGGATCAAACTTCAATAACAGTGAATCCTGTGCATATCAAAACATGACTTGAGAGGATGTTGTCATTAAGCTCCTGTAAGGAAAATGCCAACAGCACACTTCCAGTTTCTAAGTAAGTTTCATTTCAGTTCCTGTCACAAAAGTAGTATTTTTGTATTGTCTTTGTGTAACTCACCATTTGTGTCAGAAGTTTGTTTAGTTTCTTTGTTTTTCACATTCATTTCTTCATATAAATTTTCTTCCTGCCTTCGTACTGAAAGACTTAAAGGGTAACCTTGTAGCAGAAGACAAAGAATGATTTCATGGCAAGGAAAAAAAAGGTAGTCAATCTGAGTAATTTGGTGGATGTCAAGTCTAGTTTATTAGTTAAAGTAACTGCTGCTATTGTTTTTCTGTTGAGGGCACTGTCATTTGCAGATTATGAGGCACCAAATTTTCTACCCTTCCAGTTTGTAAGACAGGCTGATCAGTACTTAGCATGATGCCTTGTAGTAAAAGTAGTGGTTTTGCATTTGCTTTGTATAACTCACCGTTTGTGTCAGAAGTTTGTTTAGTTCCTTTATTTTTCATGTTCATTTCTTCAAACATGGTGTTTTCCTTTGTTTTAACTGAAGGAATTGAATGACAATGTTATTACAGAAGATAAAGAATGTTTAAATTGCAGGTAAAAAAGAAATGCCTGGTTAAGAAAAGTGAGTAATCTGATTTGGTTTGTTGGTATTTGGAGTTAATTAGTTACTAAGTAACAACAATTTTCCATCCAAGCATCTTTTAAATATTTTCAATGCACAAAAGTTTTTGCCGAAAAGATTTCAGCAAATTTGTTGACAGAATCAAGCATCTTAAATATGTTTAAGCTCTTTTTAAAAGAATGCACAGATCAGCTGGCTGGGTTCTTCACTAAGATCTTTAACGCTTCACTGTCCCAGTCCTGCATCCCACCATGCCTGAAGTCAGCCACAATCGTCCCACTGCCGAAACAAACCAACCTTAGCAGCCTCAAAGACTACTGATCAACTTGCTCTATGACCTGTTATAATAACGTGTTTTTAGAACATGGTTCGGTGCCACAGTATGTCCTGCCTGCCAACCACACGCGACCCACTTCAGTTCGCAAACAGAGGTAACAGATCAAATGAAGACACCATTGTTACAACCCTGTCGGATTGGTGTGCAGACAACAACGTGGACCTTAACACCAACGGCCCAACCGCATCTCCATTTTCTAAAAATCCTCAGAAAAACCGACCTGAAGAGGGAGCTGCTGACTGTAGTCTACCGTTGCTCCATTGAGAGTGTGCTGACATACTGCATCTCTGTTTGGTTCTCCAGTTGCACCATGGCACATTAAAAGGCACTACAAAGGGTTATTATGGCCCCCAAAAATCTTTGGTCATCCTCTTCACTCCCTGAAGGACCTGTATAGAACTTGCTTTCTCAAGAGGGCATGCAGCATCTTACAGGATTGCACACACCCCGGACACCGGTGCTAAAGCTGCTGCCGTCTGGCAAGAGATTCATGTCACTGACAGCTTTTATTTTATATTTTATTTCATTTTTTGAGGTTTAGACCCACACCTTGCATTATCAAGGGAAATTTTGTCTTTTGTGGAAGCAGTTTTAGTAAGCTCATCATCTTACTTGTTTTGGTTTAGGTAGTTTTTTTTTTTTTACATTTATTAATAATGCAGAAAAAAACCATTAAAAGAAAAAACATTGCTTGAAATGATAAAAATACAAAGATGTTGGTATCAGCAGTCATATTCTTTGTGCAGTAAAACATCTCCTATAATTATTAATTGTGATGTTCATCTACATGATCTACAGCGTGAGTTTGAAAATATCTTTTGCTGATGCACCGTATTTGAAAAGCTTGATGAGATATCAACCTGCACTGGTGCATGATCAGAAATTACAATTGTATGGTATTTACACATGGTGACCCTTGGAATCCTCGAATACGAATGATGCACAGGGGAGAAAAAGGAATAGCATTAGCTTAGCTTACCTTTTGACTGGCATCGCTTTTTAGGTTTTAGATTGACGGGTGTGTTGTTAAACCTCTGCTCTGCCATTGCTGAAGTCTTTCTGTTGAGCTTCTCGTAACTTGTGCACCAAAAAGTAGCACTGTGTTAAAACTAAAGCGAATCATTAAAAAAAGTTGTTTCCACGCCTTTCATTTCTTTCATTTCATTTCTGCCAACTTCTGCTTTTTGCTGATACAGATGGGAAGTTCAGAGTTTTTTTTTGCTTTCACAGCATTGGTGTGACAGAATATTTATTCAGCAGTTTTAACACATTGGGAGTGTGTGCAGCTTGTTCTCAATTACTTCTGCTGTCATCTGTTCCTTTCTTGATAATACCTCAAAACAAACATGCACTTTTCCTTGTTAATGCAACAATTTGTCAGTGTGTTTTTTCAAATGATTTCCACATATGGTGGTGGTCCAGCATGCACTGCATGAAAAGCAGAAAGAAAATCTGGACAGATGATCAACAGAGAGGGAAAAACATTTATCAGATATACAAGAGAAACTAGTGTGATGTCCAGCAAAAAAAGAAACCTAAAGATATAGTTTTAGGAGCTATAAAAGACTAAACTTGCTTTATAATTTGTGACTTTATTAAATTCCTGAGGCTTTCGGGAGGTCTAGTATTTCTATTGTAAGGTAGAAACCCGACAATAATACAGAGAAAATCCCAACAACTGAATAATCCCCTTTGAGGAAGGACTTGGTGAAGTGGGGAAGAAAAACTCCCTTTTAAGAGGAGGATACCTCCAACAGTATCAAGTTCAGAGAGGGGCAGCCATCATCCTTCAATGAATGGCTGGGGGTGATGGGCAGAAAGACAGGACAAAAACCAAACTATGGAAGAGAGCCAGAGATTAGCAATGCAATGCCCACTATTGGCCAAACAGCAGCAACAACTTACAATGTCCATGTTTTAATTTACTTACTTAATATCTTCACAGGCTATCCAATAGATTTCTGAAGTTTGCAGATCCACTGGTTCATGGTTCACCACTGCACAGTTTCATGCCAACAGTTATAAAGCACTTATTCCACCTATCAATTGTTTGGGCGAATCGCTACCTTATCGTGGTGGAGGGGTTTGTGTGTCTCAGGGATCCCAGGGGCTATGTTGTCCGTGGGCTTTTGCCTTCTGGTAGGATCTCCCATGGCAAATTCGTCCTGGGTGAGGAACCAGACAAAGAGCGATTCAGAAGACCCCTATGAGTACACGATCAAGGGAACAGTTTGCCCTGGCCCACGATAGGGTTACCGAGGCCCTGTCCTGGAGCCAGGCCCGGGGAGTGTGCCTGAGGGCGAGTTTCTGGTGGCTGGGCATTAGTCCATGGGGTCTAGCCAGGCACAGCCCGAAAAAGGGACATGGGCCCTTCCTCCTGCAGACCCACCACCCCAGGTGGAGCCGTGGGGGGTTGGGTGCAATGTGTGCCTAGCCGTGGCCAGGAGAGGAGGCCCGGGCAAACCGATCCCCGGATACCTAGACTAACTATTGGGACATGGAATGTCACCTCTCTGGTGGGGAAGGAACCTGAGTTAGTACATGAAGTTGAGAGGTACCAGCTAGATGTAGTCCGTCTCACCTTAACGCACAGCTTGGACTCTGAAACCAGTTTTCTGGAGAGGGGCTGGACTCAGTCTGGAGTTTGAGTGGGTATCTTAGTATCCCCTTGGCTTGCTGCCTGTACCTTGCAGTTTCTCCTGATGTTCCCTGCATCTTTGGGTCGGGGATTTGATCCTGACTGTCATCTGCGCTTATGCGCTAAATGACGGTTCAGAGTACCCAGCCTTCTTGGAGTCCCTGGGGGAGTATTTGAGGGTGCTCCACCTGGGGACTCTGTTATCCTACTGGGAGACTTCAACAGTCATGTGAGCAATGACAGTGAGACTTGGCAGGGCATGATTTGGAGGAACGGCCTCCTGGATCTGAACCTAAGCTGTGTTTTGTTGTTGGACTTTATTTGGACTGTTGATAATTTTTATGGACAGAATTTTTAGGTGTAGCCAAGTGGTGGAAGGCTTTCACTTGGGTGGTGTCAGAATCTCATCTCTGCTTTTTGCAGATGAGGTGGTTCTGTTGGCTTCATTTGAAGTGGTGGGAATGAGAATCAGCACCTCCAAATCTGAGGCCATGGTCCTCAGCCAGATGATGAGAGACAGGTGAGAACACAGCTGAACTGAATCTGACTAATCACACACAGGAAGTGGAACGGAACAGATCGAGGCTAACATGACAAAACATGAAACAGGAAAATGGGCAAAACTGAAAATACTGACTCAATGAGCCAGGATCCCTGAAAAAGCTTTTTGGACGTTTTGGTATTCTGAGAAATACAAAGTGTTAAAGTCACAGATATGAATATAATATAAAGTTCTTGACTGTTGTTTTTGACTCTGTCATATGTTTTACTTTTGACAACTTCTGCTTTTAGCTGAAAAAAATAAGTTGTCCTGCAGCATGTTTGAACTTTACACTGTGTGTTCTTTTATACACCTACCAGGCACTTTATGATGCTAGTACCAGGTTGGACCCATTTTTGCCCTCAGAATAAATCTTCTTAGTATTCAGGAAACATTCCTCACAGGTTTCAATCCATATTGACATGGTGTGCCAATAAATGATTTAATATAACCCAGTAAAGCTAAGAATACGGTCAAATACAGATATATAACACCACAAAAATACCAAAATACTGATACTTCAGACAGCAGCCTTCTTTGATGTGAAGTAACACACTACCCAGCATCATAACAGGGAACAGAAACTCAGTATACAAACAGCTCTGGACTTAAGAAACCTGTTTCAGCGACACAAATGAAAAACAGCCAAGTGCTACTTTAGATCGTACTCTGTGTTGTCCTAAATGCTGGTGTCAGCAGTCATATTCTGTGCACAGTAGAACTTCTCTTATAACTATTAATTGTGAACCTTCATAAACATAAAAAATATCTGTATTTTTTATACAGACAAGGCAAAATAGTTCAATTAACCATAATTAAGTTTAATTAACTTCTGATAACCTCTTAGAATTTCTTCCTTCTTGTAAAAGTAAGATTTATCAAAAAAGACTTGTAAAGTCCCGGTGGCGCCAGTGTCCGGCAGCCTCGCCTCTGTCAGTCCGCCCCAGGGCAGCTGTGGCTACAGCGTAGCTTGCCATTGCCAGTGTGTGAATATGTGCGTGAATGGGTGAATTGACTGAATGTAGTGTAAAGCGCTTTGGGGTCCTTAGGGACTGAGTAAAGCGCTATACAAATGCAGGCCATTTACCATTTACCATTTATCAAAAAAGACTTGTAAAGTAGGCATCTCTGAAGTGTAATTTTGATGTTTAAGTGCTGTCATTTTGGGTTTTATTAATATTCCTCGATTTAGTGTCCTTTGTGGTTTTGGTTCTCTTAATTGTTTTCTCACTATGTTATATTTTAGTTTTACTTTAGTTTTCTCTCACTGTGCCTTCCCTGTGTTTCACATTTCTTGTTTTGTACTATTGTCTCCCTGTTCCATGTTCCCTGTCTGTCTCCCTCTGGTCTCAGTGTTAAGCTTGCGTTTTCCACTAGTAACTATTCGGATCAACTCGGCACAGTTCGCCACGGTTTTCAGGGTTTTCCATTAGGTCATAGTACCTGGCACCAGGTACTTTTTTAGTACCTGCTTGACCTGGGTTCCAAGTGATCTGAGCAGGTGCTAAAATGTGATGTCATCATACTACATGCCACCAATTGGCTGTTCAGTAGTGTCACTTGATGAGTCATGAGAGCATCTTATTCACAAAAATTGAAACTGCCATTTTTGAAACCCAGCAATGGGGAAAAGTCTGATGAAAAGCCACAGAACGAGCAGCAACTTATTACTTGTCTCGACAGCTACCTTTTTTGTAGAGTTCATGTCGCATAGTAATTATGTAGCAGGATGCTTGGACACTGCTACGATGTCAACACGTTAGGTACTACCGGATTTGTGTACATGGAATCTAAGAGGGCTCCATAATCCTATTAAAAGGAGAAAAATACTCACCTTTTTTGAAAAAAGAACATGTTGATATTGTACTTTTACAAGAAACACATTTAGATGACGTAGAACACCTTAAATTACAGCAAGGTGGAGTTGGACAGGTATTTTTCTCCTCATTTACCTCAAGAAGTAGAGGGGTGGCAATCCTTGTGAGGAAAAAAACTCTCTTTTTCAAATATATAGAGTGTGTTAAGGACAAGCATGGAAGGTACATTATAGTCAAGGGAATATTATTAGGTGCGGTTATTTCTATATTGAATGTTTACTACCCCCCCGCCCATCTGTCTGATTTTATGACCACAGTATTTACAGACTTTGCAGAGATCCACTCTGACATTTCTATAGTGGGGGGAGATTTTAAATGAATACTGAATCCTCTTATTGACAGGTTCCCCCACTAGCCTCTGCCTCTTTCACCACAAGCTAAGGCACTTAATTCTATCTGTGAAGATTTAGGATTTGTGGATGTATGGAGAATAAAACACCCTTTAGATAAAGTATATACGTTTTTCTCTGCACCACACAAATGGCATACTAGGATTGATTAATTTTTTAGTAAAATCAGGGCTATCATTGCACTTATCGTGTGAAAACTGAGTGCTGTAGCTCAGGAGGTAGAGCAAGTCAGCTGCTGATCAGAAGGTTGGTGGTTCGATCCCTGGCTCCCCCAGTTTGCATGCCGAATATCCTTGGGCAAGATACTGACCCTGACTTGCTCATCCATCAGATGAATGAAAGCTAGAAAGCATAGATAATAGTGCTTGTGTGAATGGGTGTGTATGTGGTGTGTTGTAGAGAGCGCTTTGTATTCTAGGAGAGTAGAAAAGCGCTATATAAGAATCAGTCCATTTACCAAACTGGTAGTATTGTAATTTCAGACCATGCTAATGCGGTGCTGGATCTTTCTCTTAAAGGTATGGTAAATAGAGCAGAATACAGCTAATACAACTATTTTAAGGGATTATACATTTGTATCCAATTTTAACACTGAGTTTAGATATTTATTTGTCCATCAACCTGCAGTCGATAAATGACTCCGCTCTATGGTGGGAAACTATTAAAGCGTACACTAGAAGGATTCTTATTTCTTACTCAACAAGTAAGTGGCGGCAGAAATTGAGGAAGCAGAATCTTTTAATGACTGCGCTTAAAACAAAAGGAAGGACTTATGCTGACTCCCCCACTCCTGCCTTACAGCAAGTGATAGCTGCAGTCAGATCAACCTTAGATAGCCTTTTTACGCAAGATGAGGAGATTAACCTTAAGTTTACTAGACAAAGATTTTATGAACATGGAAACAAACTTGGAAAATACTTGGCATATCTTACCAAAAACAGATCAGAAACATAAGTTATTACAGCTATTTGTGATGCTCAGAGTGATCGCGTATATGATAGTAAAACCATAAATAACACCTTCAAAGAATTTTACTGCCGATTATATGCATCTGAACAACCAGTTGATGCACTGGAATTAATGGAGGATTTCTTTTATTATTATTTTTAAAAGATAAAGAGGTTCCTGTGAAGATATTTTATAAGGCTTTATATCTCGCACCCTCAATGATTTCACATAGGCTTAAAGACACATCGGAAAAGGAATTAGGTATAATAATTGATGATGAAGAGTGGAAAAATGTCAGGAGTTATGCCAAATCAATCTTAGTCTGTAATCGTACCAAAGCAATACAGTTAAAAATTATACACAGAATGTACATATCGACATACTGCAGACATCAATACAATCCTACCCTTTCACCCATGTGCCTTAAATGCAAAACAGAAATTGGTACCCTAACTCACTGCTTTTGGTCATGTTTGAAATTGCAAGGATATTGGTCTAATACGTTTTCTGAAATGGAGAAGATTTTGGGCTGTGAATTGGAGATGGACTCTGCGTCGCTCATATTGGGCCTCCCCAGCCAGCCGTTTAATATCCAAGAATAATAGGAGGTTGTATTGTATTCTCACCTATGTGACGGGGAAGAATATTCGACTGCAGTGGATTAATGAAAAAGCACGAACTATTAAAGGCTGGCAACGAGTAGTGTTGGATCTAGTGCCATTGGAATATCTTACATGTGCACTACACTCAAAAACAGACCAATTCTTAAAGGTGTGGAACCTGATGTCTCTAATATTATGCTACAAGGATTCTCTTGAGTGTTCAAGCTGCATATTACTATTGGGACCACAGGTATTGTACTGTATTGTAGTTTTTTCTTTTTTCTTTTTTTTAGATAGATCTGATCTTTGTGTTTAGTTTTTGGTTTGTTTGTTTGTTTGTTTTTTGTTTGTTTTTTTTATTGCTGTGAACTGTACACTATATTATGTTATGTAATTATGGATTGTTTGTGAAAACGAAAACAATAATAACAATATTGTTATAAAAAGAAAAAAGAAAAAAAAGGTAGTACCAGATTGTAATGGAAAACCAGCCGAGTCGATCCGAGTAGGTACTAATGGAAAGGGGACTCGTGTCCGTATTTTTCGTACTTGCTGTTTTATTTTGATAGTCCCGTTTCCTGCGTTTAGTTTATTCAGTTTTGCTTCCTCGCTGTCTCCTTATGTAAGATTAGGTCCAGGTGTTTCCTTCCCGTTGCACATTCCCTAGTTACCTTCCGTGTATATATTGTATTAGTTTCCCTTTGTTTGTTGTCAGGTTATCTGTTTGTCATGCATCAAGCTAATGTACTCCATGCCCATGTCCCAGTACCAGGTTTCAGGTTTCCTGTTCCCAGTGTTTAGTTTGGTTGTTCTTTCATTTGTATGTTGCTCCCCACTTTCTAATAAGCACCCCACTCTTAGTTGATATCAAGTTCTGTTTCTTTTGGGTCCCACTTCAACCTTCACACGATCTGCCAGCATACGTCTTGCTGGTTTAATTCTGTTTTTTGGCCAAAACTCCACTTTTACATATTTGAACACTGTTTTTTTTAGATTATTAAAATTGACAAAACTATTGCATTTAAGGTAATTGTCCAATATTATCTTGAGGAAAAGACAGATTTGAAAGAGTTTAGAGGTGAAATTTAAAGTTTATCATATGAATCAATCATGACATCATGAGTAGGGATCAGACTGGACAAGAATTTATCGATTCCTATTCCATCTTTGATATCATTCAGTGATTTGATTCCTTCTGTTATGTTTGTGTTTGTGTTGGAGGAATTTCCCTTCTTTGTGGTGAAGGGTGTTGGGGTCATTACTCAAAAAAGTAATGTATTACACTGAGCACATTACTTTTGTGTTTCTCCATAAAATTATCTGAACCACATTGTCCATTTAACAATATAAACATATAAACCTACGTCCCACACACCAACACAAATCCCTGTTGTAATGAGGACATACATATGATCTTTAATATTTAGGTATTAAGGTACAAACACAAAATCAATAGTAAAAAGGAAAGATGAAAACCAGCATGAAGAGACCTTAGAAACATGAAAAGGTAGAAGTGAAGGCCTCATGCTTGTTTAATCAGTTTATACACTTATGATATCTGCTGATCAGTCACAGGGTCTTTTTAGTGTGCTATCATCATGATTTTAAAATATCCCTGAGCCATAGACACTGGATCTCTAGTGAATAGAGGGTAACTCCACAAGGGAATAATGAAGGGAGAAATATAAAATAACATAACATAAACATAAACCATAAAACAGCTAAAGTAATACCACTGTTTAAAAATGGAGATAGACACCAATTCACAAATTACAGGCCTGTTTCTCTACTTGCACAATTTTCAAAAATACTGGAAAAAGTTTTCATTAATAGACTTGACAAATTTATAGATAAACATAAAATAATAATGGACAGTCAGTATGGTTTCAGACCAAACAGATCAACATCCATGGCATTAATTGAACTTACTGAAAATATCACCAATAATATAGAGCAAAGACAATGCACAGTTGGTGTTTTCATTGACCTAAAAAAAGCTTTTGACACAATTAATCATTAAATATTACTTGATAAACTGGAGCACTATGGCATTAGAGGAGTGGTGCTAGAGTGGATGAGGAGTTGTTTGAGAGACAGGCAACAATTTGTGAAGCTTGGTGAATATCAATCAGAGTGCCTGGACATTGTTTGTGGAGTTCCACAGGAATCAGTATTGGGACCAAAACTGTTTATCCTGTACATCAATGATATATGTAAAACATCTGATATATTACAGGTTATTTTATTTGCAGATGATACAAATATTTTTTGTGCTGGAAATAATTCACAGCAGCTTTTGGAAACTGTCACACAAGAAATGATTAAACTGAAAACGTGGTTTGACAGAAACAAGTTATCACTAAATTTGAATAAAACTACATTTATGTTATTTGGAAATTGTAAAAAAGATGCTGGAGCAAAATTGTTGATAAATAATGTTGAAGTAGAGCAAGTTTCTCATACAAAATTTCTGGGTGTGATAATAGACAACAAAATCTGCTGGAAACCTCACATAAAGCATATACAAGCTAAACTGTCAAGAAGCATCTCTGTACTGAGTAAAGCTAAACATTTTTTGCCTTCCAAATCACTGCGGGTACTTTACTGTTCACTTATACTGCCATATTTGGAATACTGTGAAATACTGAATACTGAAATCTGGGGAAATACATACAAAACTTCACTTCCACCATTATGTAAAATTCAGAAAAAAGCAATCAGGATGATTACTAAAGCAGGATTTAGAGACCACACTAACATTATGTTCTTGAAATTAAACATTTTGAAGTTTATGAATCTTATAAAATATAAAACTGCAAAAATTATGTACAAAGCCAGATACACACCAGGAAATGTACAGAGGATGTTTTTTGACAGAGAAGGGGACTATGAATTGAGGGGAAAATTTAATCTGAAGACTCTTAAAGCACGGACAAAGGTTAAAACCTTTTGTATTACCATTTGTGGGGTAAAACTGTGGAGCAGTTTTCCTGTGGACCTACAGCAATGTTCAAGCATTAGTCAGTTCATAAAGATGTTTGGAAAACTGCTTTTGGAAGAATATGAAACTGATCAAGTTGATGACCCATTGTATGTATAACTATGCTAAATTGCATCCAAATTATATATATTTCCTTCATTCCTTGTTTATTGTGTGGGGTAAGTAATGATGGGAACCTAACCTAACAATGAAAAGTGGGATTCAGTAGAAATGCAAATATGTGTACTTCTATATATTGTTTTTTCTGTATATGTCTGAAATAAAGATACAATACAATACTAATACATTATTACCAGTTTGCTCTGTGTGCAGGTCCATGGACAGGTGATTTTCTAGTGTCTGATGATGAACTGCCTCTGTGTGGTTAAGAGACTAAAATAATCTTGTACATGTTTCTTATCTGTCACAAATAGTTCTTTAACTTCTTTAACAACTGAGCCTTTGCTTTGGGTTTGATAAGTTTTTTTTTGTTTGTTTTGTTTTTTGCCGCCTGTCCCGTTTGGTTCTTTTGCCATCAGAATTATTGTCTGAAGGCAAAGAGAGAAGCCCAACGGAATTATTTTACCAAGTGGACCATCTCTGCCTTGCCGCATTGGTCCATTTGATTGACCTTTGTTGTTATTATTTATTTATTCTATTTTCAGTTGTTACAGACGGGACAGACATGACCGGGGGGAGGGAGGGAAACAAAGACAGCGGGGAAGAGGAATAGTGATGAAGGGCAAAGAAAAGGGAAAAGAAAAGGGGGGTGGGGGAGGGGAGCAAAAAAAATACATATTTTTATATATATCACCTTGATCACCTGTTGGGAGAAAAAAAGAGAGAAAACAAGCAAACAAAAGCAGCAATATAATAAACACAACACCATCGTGATACTCTATGTGTATATAGCAGTAAATATTAAATATTGAATATTATTATGCAGCACGTAACATTTACAGCGTACAGTGTTCTTTGAGGTAGGAGCCAAAAAGGGTGCAGTTTGTGTCTGTGAGCACCCGTGTGTACACCTGTGAGCATGAGCGCGCTTGTATTTAAAAGGTTCCTTCATGTAATGATCTGCTAGAGGGTGTGGGGGGCCATAGCCCCATCCTCCAGGGCATGAAGCAGGTATGGAGGAGATCCAGGCTCCAGACATCCAGATGCCCCCAGAGCACAAGAGACCAAGGAAGACCAACGGAGGGGCAACCGTGGCACTCTCCCGGAAAGTGGGTTTGATAACTAAAGTCTCCACCCTAAAATGGATGGATTAGATTGAAATCTCTGATTATTCACTCTGAGTTACTCTTCAACACTACAATAGGCCATCCAACTAATTAGGTTGCTTTTGAAAGTAACATTGTAATATTTATCCAATTGAATTGAGGTTTGCAAATGTAGAAAGAGTTGATGACATTTGCAGGCAGCATATTCAATTAATATTAATTACAAGGCATGCATGCATGACATTATGACTGGGAGCTGAGCCTCCTCCAAAGGTTTGAACCTAGAATCGCCCCAGAACTCACACATAAGATTTAGACAGATATTAGATTTGTGATGGATAGAGTCATATTTGTCTGTATAATATGCCTTCCAGAGAACACTTTTGTTTAAGATTAAGTTCTCAGTCTAAAAGCAAGATTTCTGTTTTGAATGATTTAAATTAGAAAAGCTTTTAAATAAATATTCCCAACCTCAGCAAAAATTCTTTTCTGCACATTCAAAACATGTGGCACATTTAGGAATAGTTAGCAAGCTAATTTATGACTGGTTTTTCAGACATTTTTAGAAAAATTGGGATGAGTGGAACATGATGGAGTTTATGTGGATCAGATGTTTCTTATAACCATTCTGAGCTTCAGAGTTCTTGCTTCTGGCAAATACTTCTGTATGTGTGTGCACGGCGGCAAGTGTGCATTGTGAGGACATGGCTGGTTTTGCACCTTCTAGCTCACACACCTGGTCACAGTCACGCAACTTCTTCTGATGATCCTGTGCAGGCAGCTTCATAAGAAAGTAACAGAAGATCAGATATCACCGAGTGAAACACTTAGCGAAGTCTGGCTCCTGTTCTTGTTGCTGTGAAAACTGTTTGCTAAGAAATTCTTACCTGTCTGTCCCTGTGACCAGGTTTGTGTGGAGATTTCCTGACACGGAGTAGTGAGGTGATTCTAGTTTGGATTTGGGAATGTGTGGATTCTGTCTGAATTTTGTGGAAGCCTCAAGGAGACTGGACTGGTAGTGTGTTGACCCTTTTGACCTGTGTTCATCATCCACCATGTTAGCACTGTTGCCTCACAGCAAGAAGGTCCTGAGTTCAGTTCCACATCAGGCGGGGGTCTTTCTGTGTGGAGTTTGCAAGTTCTCCCCATGATGGTGTGGGTTCGCTCCGGGTACTCCAGCTTCCTCCAGTAGTCCAAAGACATGCAGTTAGTGGGGATAGGTTAACTGGAAACTCTAAATTGCCCATAGGTGTGAATGTGAGTGCAAATGGTTGTCCATGTGTTAGTCCTGCGACAGACTGGCGACCTGTCCAGGGTGTACCCTGCCTCTCGCCTCAAGACAGCTGGGATAGGCTCCAGCCTCCCTGCGACCGTGAAAAGGATAAGCGGCAGAGAATGGATGAACGGATGGTTTTAATCAAGTTAAGAACAACATTCAGATGAGGAAGGAGGAGAGCCGGCACTACATTTAGACTTCCGTCATCAGTCACACTGTCAAGATCTGCCATTGAGCAACAGCGAAGAACAGGAAGTTCAGCTTATTTTGTTCAGTACTGTTATAATTTTGTTTGTTTGTTTCTTTGGTTGGTTGGTTGGTTGATTATTTTTTTTACAACAATAATTGTCACTTAAATATAGAAATGGCAGACTACAGATACTTTAGACAACCACTGTCTTTGATAGGAAGTAATGCAGCGCCCTCTGCTGGTCAAACAATATCAGTACAGTTTTGTTAAACTTTTTTTGTGTCTACATGTTTTAATTAAACTCCTTTTTTTAAATTCTATTTAAAGATTTAATTAATAGTAATATCATTGTTTTTTGTATTTAGAATCTTCACCAGTCATGATATTTTTACTGCAGTATTCAAACAGACAAAGCTTTCTTTTTGCAGATCCATCGGTTCTTCTCATTACAGCTCACTGATTTAAATCCTTGGTTTTGAACAGAGATTGCACAGTGACCATCAGAAGGACGCTGGTCGATCCAGGAGCTGAGGAAAGTAACAAATCTGCTCAAGGCTGATGGACACTGGTACACTGTAATTGATTTATCACAGATTTGGGAAATATTTTTAATTTATATTGATTCAAAGTGTCTCTTACCTATTAGTCATATTTCTTCCATCCAGCCATTTCCATTTCCCATCTTCAACTCTCAGACCAATCCAGTATCCTTTGTTTTCATTATATTTCCAGCTCTTTTCACTGGCAGTTTTCTGAGGACAGAGAGAAAGTTGTCAGAGATATTTAAACAATTTGCTCTGAGAAAGCGTTTGATCTTAAGAAAATATATTTTTATTTAATGAAGTCTATAATAAAAACTCCCACAGTTTTCTCAGTTTTCTTTACCATTTCTTCTTCATTAATCACAACAACCAAATCTGAACTCTTTCCTCTGCAGTCTTTTCGAGCTGCTTCCCAGGTTTTCCATTGATTACTGTCAGCATCATTTGTTGCATAGCAGCTGGACTCAACATGATCCCATCCCTTCTGACAAGGTTTACATTTTCTGTCTGCAAGGATAGAGCTCAGTTAATAAACATCACTGCATATCTATGTTAAATTTGGTATTTTTGTCCATATTTGGAACATACTGCTATTTTCTTTGGGACAGTAGGCATCAATGCTCCACTGAGCTCGACTAATATTGAGCTTGTTCCATGATATCATTATGTCACTTATTTGTTCTGTTAGATTTTCCTTCTCTGTCTCCAGCTCCTTATTCTGAGCCTCCAACTGCTCACTTTTCTCTCTAAGGCTGTGGTTTTCTGCAGTCAGGTTCATCACCTATTTTTCCAACATAGTAGAGTCTCATGTTAGGTCGCATCATACATGTTTTTTTCTTATGGATTGTCTTAAAAAACACTTTGGCTGCATTCACTGTTATTATAGAATATTGCTTATTATTGTATCTCAAATCACATATACACAGATTTTGTGTGAAATCATTTCAGTGTTGCATCTTTTTTGTGGAAGGTTGACTCTAAAGATAAAAAACTAATCACAAAAATATTACATGTAGTCAAAAGTGTATTCATCAAAATGTATCTTTTGCATTTTTCTTTTCAGTAATTAGTTTTTTCCAGAAATGACCTTTTTTCCTTTTACAAATACAAACAGAAATTAGTATAAGTATGACTGTTAATTCATAAAAAGTGCTTTTATTTAAAATCTGCCTCAGCTCTAAAGTGAGTGCATGTGTAGACTGATCTTTTTCATACTTACGGTATACTGTGACCGCTATGATGCCCAACACCAAAATGACACAAAATGTGCCCAAACAACAGGCCAACTGCTGATAGTGATGACGTCTACTGCCTGATCTCTCATCAATCGAGAATTCTACAAGACAAAAATATATTGCTTTACTTACTTTACATTCATTGCTTAATGAGTGTCATTATTGTTTATTGGTTATTAAAAGTTGCATACATTTCCAGAGAAAAAAATCTGAAAAAATAAGTATTTTGTTTAATCTTGCACTGCTCAAGCCTCATATCGGCTCTAAAATGCACATTTACACACTGTTTTTTAAGTAAATAAATAATTTTCTGCCAATAAATAATCCAGTTTTAAACAGACATTTCTATAAATGGTAAATGGTAAAATTCAATGTGTGTTTAAAAAATAAGAGAGAAAAACTTGGAAAATTAATACAGAAAACTCCTTTACAGTGGTCGGTCCCTCGGTTATCGCGGGATTTACGTTCTAAAAATAACCCGCGATAAGTGAAATCATGGCAGCTGAAACCCCTCACTACACACTTTATCCACTTTTCTCAGACAGGCATGAACATTTTTACACTTTTCTCTCTTGTTTAAACATTCTCAAAGTTCAAACTGGTAGAAAAATAAGTCCAGTAGCCTATTATAGAATGAAACCAAGCCGCAGGTGCCTTTGACGGTGCAAACCGTTTCGTTAACATTGTTGTGTTTGTTGGAGAGAAAACTTATAAACATACAGTACAGCACTTCAGAGTCACACTGCTAGCGATCGAAGATTTATGTAAATTTGACAAGCTGAACGCATTCTGTACTGTACAGGAGACACGGCATGGCGGAGATTGATTTACAGTGGTCTACAGCCAATCAGGACGCAGAACACAATGCACTGTACGAAAAAAAGCATGCAAAATTGCACACACACACAAAAAATCCGCGAAACAGCGAAGTGAACCGCGTATTTTAAAACGGCACACTGAACCATATTTTTAAGTTGGGTTTTTTTTTTTTTTTTTTTTGGCACAATATAGGGCCTGCTCTCCCCTGTCTTTTACAATGAAAACCTTTATAGGGTGTACTCTCCTATCAACCCTTATGAACAGGAATGATAATAGCATGAATACACTTGTAAATGAATTTAGGAGTTAACTCGGGATGCTTTGTTTCTAATCATACAATCTGTTTAGGAAAGGCTTTCTGCTCATCTCCCCTTTGTAAGGCACAGAGGCTGATTAGTACTCATCACCACATCTTGTAGTAAAAGTTTTAGACATGATTACAGGTGGATTTGTGTTTTCTTTTTATTACTCACTGTTTGTGTCAGGAGTTTGTTCCGTTGTTTTATGTTTCACTTTCACGTCATCATAAATGGTTTCCTCCTCTTTTTTAACTGAAAGGTTTAAAGATTTATTAATATTCACAAATGATCAGAATATAGGAATTTATAGTGCCTATTTAGTAGTTCTTTTAACTTTCTTTTATTCATTCATACAACAAAAAGATAAATGCAGCAGAAGATGTTCATATAGATATGTGTATAAATATACATTACCAACCATTTTATGATCTTTCTTTATTTTCATGATTATTTACATTGTAGATTCTAACTGAAGGAATCCAAACTATGAATGAACACATATGGAATTATCTAGTAAACAAAAAAGTGTGAAATAACTCAAAAATGTTTAATATCGTTGATCCTTTAAACTAGCCACCCTGTGCTTTGATTACTGCTTTGCACAGTCTTGCCATTCTCTCAATGAACTTCATGAGGCCGTCACCTGAAATGGACTTCCAGCAGTCTTGAAGCAATTCCTAGAGATGCTGAGCAATTGTTGGCCCTTTGCTTCACTCTGCAGTCCATCTCATCCGGAACCATCTCGGTTGGGTTTAGGTCAGGTGACTCTGGAGACCAGGCCATCTGGTGCAGCACTCCATCGCTCTCCTTCTTGGTCAAATAGTCCTTACACAGCCTGGAGGTGTGTTTGGGGTCAATGCTCTGTTGAAAAATAAATGATGCTCCAACTAAACGCAAACCGGATATGATGTCATGTAGCTACAGGATGTGATAGCCATGCTGGTCCAGTGTGGCTTCAATTTTGAATAAATCTCCAACAGTGTAGCCAACAAAGCAACCCTACACCATCACAACCTCAATTTGGACTCACCAGACCAAATCACAGGTTTCCACTGGTCTAATGTCCATTCTTTGTGTTTCTATTTGACCATAAAGGCCTGATTCACATTGTGTCCTCTGAACAGTTGATGTAGAGATGTGTGTGCTACTGGAACTTTGTGTGGCATTTATCTGGGCTCTAATCTGAGGTGCTGTTAACTTGTGATTTCCGAGGCTGGTGACTTTGGATGTTTTTTGTCAAGAGAGGTGATTCTTGGTCTTCCTTTCCTGGGGAGGACCTCATGTGAGGCAGTTCATCATACCGCTTGATGGTTTTTGCAAGTGCACTTCGGGACACATTCAAAGTTTGAACAAGGACTTTTCAGGACTGATTGACTTTTATTTCTTAAGTACAAATGAACCCTTACAAGGCACACCTGTGAAGAGAAAACTATTGCAGGGGATCATGAAGCTCATTGAGAGAAGGCCAAAGGTTTGCAGTGCTGCCAACAAAGCAAAGGGTGGCTCCTTTGAGAATCAAAAATATATGACATGTTTAGACTTATTTACCAATTTTTTCTTTGCTTCATAATTCCATATGCTACATGCTTCATACATTTGATGTCTTCAGCATGTATCACAATGTATAAAGTAGTAAAAATGATGAAAAACCATTAAATGAGAAGCTGCGTCCAAACCTTTGACTGATAATAATTAATAAATCATTCTTCAGTTCTGGCTCCAACATTTATTTCTGTTTAATCTTTTATTTTTTCAACCAGCCTTGGACATTCACAAAATATATTTGTAAAGTTCCTAACCAGTCCACAGCCCCTCCAGCATAGCTCACATCAGTTATTGTATCTTGAAGTGGTAGGTGGTGTATTGAAATATTGAACCTTTATTTTGCAGTCAAATTCCTTCTAATGCTCTTTTTATTATTTGTATTTAACAGCTTTCTGCTCAGTGTAGCTGTAGTAAAAGTATCTGAAGTTAAACATCATGGAAATGCAACTAGTCTGCGTTACATAAGTAGTTGAAGAGATGGATGGACGGATGAAATAATATTGAAAATTCCAGTGGATTACAACTGGTAAAGTTCACAGAAGGCACACTTATTCTTAACGATTTATCACACTTTTATTTACTTATTTAATTAAATACATCTAGCTATAAATTTTCTCCCATTTAGTCTATGTTTAGGGAGTGGGGCGGGGTTGTGGTTTTGGAAGCGATCCAAGCAGATACCCAGACCTCCCCTCATCAGCCACCATCACAACCAGGATGCCTCAAGTCAGATGCCCAAGCTATCAGTATTCTGATAGCTTGGGCATCTGAATGAATCATCTCAATATTCTGGTGCAAAACGTTTGGGATAGTTAGCTTAACATCTAACTTGGACCTGATTTCCACAACCTTTTTTTCTAGCCTCTATTACTACAGAAAACACCAGTATAAAACATTGGTATTGTGTAAATTTGCACTGTTCTTCTCTTCTTGCAGTGTATTTGAAAAGCTTAAGTTACCTTGTGATCGGGATAGTTTCTTAGTGTTGAATGTGACTGAGGCATAGTTGACTTCTTCGTCTGCCATCCTTACAGTCTTGTTGAGCTTTAAGCGATTGTAGACAGAGAAATACTACCGTGTTACAGTCACAGAGCAAGTTGTTTCTTAACTCTGTCACACACATCTCTTTTAGCAACTTCTGCTTTTGGCTGACAAAGTAAGCTGTCCATGTCTTTCACTTTTTTACACTTTATTAGGTACACTTTGCTAGTACCAGGTTCTTCATGGCGTAGATCCATCAAGGTGCTGGAAACATGACTCACAGATATTGGTTCATACCAGCATGATAGCATCAGCAGCACAGTTGCTGCAGATTTGATGGTATTTAATGAATCCATAAGATCTGTCTGATATCAGGTGCTTTGGCTCCTTTGTGAGTGGAATAGTTCCAAAATACTCCGAAAATGAGAGGGATGGAAAACAAGCAACTAGAAAAAACATGTAAACTAAAAAAGAATGAAAAATGTCCTTTGGAGGTATTTTTCACAGAGTAATGTTTTATTTGATTATATTCAGCCTCTGATTTTGTCCACATAACATGAGGCACCATTGGCTTATCTAGATGTTTATAAATATAAAGCTCTAGATGTATACATGAGAAAGTCTGTAGGTCAATAACAACTGATAGTTTTTACATCTAAAAAAAAAAAAAAAACCCAAACGTATTATAATTTATACTAATGAAATAAACAGAAAGATATATACAAAACTAATATGGAAACTATTAAAAACTTGAAAATATAAAACAAACCAAAAGAAGTAAATTCACTCTGATAATGAACTGAAAATCAATGAACACAAACTGAAAAACAACGTGTAAAATGCACAACATGAGACTCATTTCATAAGCTGGACTTCTCGTTCCTGGCTGCAGCTCTGTGACTGAGCCAAATGTAGGGGCCAGCCCTTCCTCTACCTCATCTTGATCAAACATGTTACAACAGCTTAAACAGTGTTGTTTTTGGCTTAAAGAGAAGAATTCGACATCAATCTGACAACACAATTTAATATAACAGATTAAAACTCAAAATACAGATATATAAGAATAACTATCACCACAACATGAAAATATCAAAAGGCATAATAAAAGCATCAATGCCATTGATTAATGGTGTTTGTTCAGTGGCTGAAGATCATTTGTCAAGACAATTTCCATATTAATGATAAAGAAACTGACCGCACAGCCATTGTTCGCTAGTGGTGCTAGTTTCAGTCAATGTGCAAATGTAAAAGGTCGGGGAAACCTGCAGTCAGCTGAGACTGAAGATGTCACTTGGATAAGTGATGAAAGGTTTCTCCCACTGAAAACGTGATGTCCAGATTAGAGCAGGGCGATATGACCAAAAATATTTATCACGATATACATTTGAAAATTTGCAATAACGATATAACTGACGATATAATTGATACTAGACAAAATACTTTACAACTCCACAACTTTATTAGTGCAAAAAACCTCATCAATGTATTTTCACTTAAACAAGCAGCTATTTTTTATGTGCATTAAAGTTATATAAAAATTTAACAGTGCAAATGCAAATTCCTTGCTGACAGTTTAACCAAAAGGCATTTCCAGTGGAAACTGGCCGACATATCCTCAGCATAACCATGTATAATATCCACAAAACTTAAAAAGAGGTTATACACACACAATACGGTAATATTATGTTGAAGCACAGTACGTATCACTCCGCGAGGCTCCTGCCTACGATAGCCGTAATGCTCTGACAATCCATCAAGCCTTGCAGCTTCGTAGCTTAGCAAGGTCGTACTGAAACATCTGACAGATTTTCGAGCGCCGTGTACCACATAAAATCGTTTCGAGGTCAGTAAACACAACCAGAATTCATACATAAGGCACACGGGATTATAAGGGGCACTGTCGATTTTCAGAAAAATCAAAGGATTGATTTTAAGTGTGCCGTATTTTCCAAACAACAGGGTAATAACACGGCCCGCTAGCATGCGCTACCAAAAACAGTGCTTTGTTGTGTATCTGACAGACGAAAGCTAAACCAGTTCCACACCACTGAAGTTGCAGCATTTTTACAAACCAGTTCTGGTTCATCCATTTCATTTAACTATCCACTTTCGCTCTTCTCATTCTGCGTCGCTGCCATGTGCATATGTAAACAAAGGCACTGCGCATGCGCGTTTTACCCATATTCTATCGCGATATTTCATTTTCCTATCGTTGCCCAAAATTACACCGGTATTACCGTGAACGGTATGATATAGCCCAGCCCTATTCTTACCTGATGCATGCTATAACTTTCAGCAAAACTGAACTAAAATTTGTTAACAAGCTTACCAAATAAGAAATGTTTTGTGAATTTTCTTTGCAGAGCGACTGGAAAGCCGGCTGTTATCAAAGCCCACATGCCCTAAAAAGGAGGGCGCGCTGGCCAGTAATGAGTTCATCACTAAGTTTAAGATAAGAGTTGATCAGAATAGAGGCGATGATGAAAGTCTGGAGCATCAGTTGGAGGCTGCCAACCTGTCTGATGAATCGTTCGAGGCCCAGACAGAAGTCAACGGACAAATATGATCACAGACATTTTAAAAACGCGAGTTGAGAGTTAAGGGGGAAAAATATTGTAATAAGTATATATTTGAATTGCACACTAAGATATAAAGTGATGGCAGCGAGCACAGTGTTGCAGGATTTAATTAAAAACACATCTGACTAAGACCAACTGAAATTTAGAGTTGTGTATAATAAAGTTTATTCATGATTAATAAAACAAATCTGTAATATTTTTCTTTCTCTTTTGTCCATTTGAATCTCGCTACAGCTTAAATAAAAGAAAAGAATGTGTTTTGAATAAATTAAACTCTATTCTCTCTTTTTCTTTCTTTCTTTTTTTCTTGGTGGGTTTTCATTTGCAATCAAACGCAACATTATACAATTATATAGTATAGTAAGAAATATCCTTTAACTTAATTTAGTATTTGTTTTTTAATTTTTGTTTTTATTGTTTCCTCTTCAGTTTTGTGCTTATAACATGTTCTAATCTGACATATTATGCAGTAAATTATTTTTGCAATAACTTAACAGGCCATTGTGGGAGCCAACATTCACTTATCAAGGACATATTTGTATATTCTGTGGGCTGCTTTATGGTTGTGTCATTTAGAAACATAAGCCACAACAGACTTCCACCGGAGAGTACTTAAAAATGTATTTTTATGTAAAGATATTTTAATTAACTACTATATTAAGAGCGAACCTATTGTTACATGGATTAATTGTACAAACTGTAGAGAAATAAGTTTAAGCGTGCAACTTTTTATTCATTTTTAACTGTATTAATGTTTTTATGTTGATACAGCCGCCTCAAATCTGTTTCCTCAGTGTTTTTTAAACCATGTACTCCATCTATGAGTAAGAACATGAATAAATTCCTTTCCAAATTTGTAGTTCTTTTTTCCAGCTGTTTTTAGTATATATGTAACATTTCTTTACACACAAATGCAGGTATTCTTTTGCACCAAGACGTTAAAGAAATGCTAAGAAAAAATGAAAATACTACATTGCAACCTGTGTGTGTGTGTAGATATATCTGTATCTATATAGATATATATGTGTATTCGTACCCTTTTTTCATCATCTAGTTTCCTGTGCCAGATCTTCTACTGATCCACTGAGGCAGACATGTAAAAAAACATGAACTAAAGCATATTTCTGTATATAAACAGGACTTTAAATCTTTATCAACAGCTACTTTAGAGGAAATTCTTCAATAAACTGCAACCAAAGGCTCAACTCAGAGGACAAAATCCAACCTGTTATAAATAGTGTGACAGCAAACTTTCTCTTGTGTAAAGTTACAAATAGGAGTAATTATCCACAGGAGCTTTTATACATAATGAAGTTATAATTCGTCCTGTAGAAATTGTACATTTAAGCTATATAGTTCCCGCTGTGATAACTCTGCTATGAATGTCTCTTAGCAACTTTTATGCTTTTACAACCCACTATGAGCAAACACTCAGCAACAGTGGGAAGGAAAAACTCCCTTCTTGAAGGAAAAAACCTCTGGTAGAACCAGGAAATCTGTCTAAACTAGTTGGGGGTTAGAGCAACAGATGCAAGTCTTCAGATCATTTGCAGTGTGACTGTCTTTGTGCACACTTTAACCTGATTCAGTTTTCTTATTTGTCAAAATGCACCATGGGTAAAAACAAAACAAAACAAAAAAACAAAACAAAATAGTAATGAAGGAGAATCCTCAGCAAAGATGAATTAAACAAGTTTTATTTAAGTAAAACACATCTTTATTTTAAAGTCATCAAATAAAGACAGTTTTGATGGAGCTCCTGACCCAGCCCAAGCTCTCTATGAAGACGAGGAAAAACTCCCCAGGGGCCAGATCGATGGGAAGAAACCTCGGAAAGCCCATTCAAAGAGAGATCCCTTTCCTGGGATGGCTGGGGGTTACAGGAACTCAAAAAGCTAAATTTTTATTTATTTATTTTTAAGATTGACCCATTCTATCTATTCCTGTCCAACAGAAAAAAAAGAAAGAAAGTTACTACAATGTATCATACTTATATGATAAGGTGTGAATTGTGTGTTTGTGTGTGTTATCTTAGCCAGGGGTGAAGCTGGAGCTCCTCCAGTGTTGGGCGCTTCTCCGGGACTATAGCTAAACATGCGTCCAAGAAATTGCGGCATTCTTGAAAGAAAGAAAAGATCAAAAAGATGAAGATGATAGTTCTAGTGATCCAAGGCATCAGTGAATCTGGAAGTGTGAAGTTTTCTTACCTGTGGACAGACGCTTTTTGATGCTCAGTTTCTTTGTGAGGAACCTCGCGGTACTAAAGTATTGTGCATGAAGCGCTTCATACAACACCACTCCCATTTGCCACACCGTGGTGGGTCCACACCTGTAGCAGCTCCTAATGTACCACTCGGGAGGGATGTGAAGAGGAGTGCCTAACAAACAGACACAATTGCAATTTCTTCTAAAACAAAAGACACAAATTGTTCCATCTGTGAAAAGCAGGAGCAGAATATGTTACCATAGAAGATGCGATACAGAGATCGCTGTTTAACAAAGCAGCTCAGTCCAAAGTCAATGATGCGAACACGAGGCACATCTGAGCCGGTCTCAATCAGAATGTTTTGTCCCTTGATGTCCCGATGAAAGATGTGTTTATCCTCAAGTTCCTTTACAGCATCAACTAGTTGCTTCAGAATGACCTGGAAAAGATGAAAAACACAATAATGAGTTCATGCTTTTCTGCCTTGATTGAATGCTGTACAGTCTAAGGTTCTTCCAGTCAACCTACCTTGGCCTTGTCCTCTGTTAAAGTTCTTCCATTTTCTGCTTTGTATTTTTGCAGGTCCACAGCGGGGACAGGTCTCTCCAGCACCAGGATCAGCTCTTTGCCAAGGTCGAACCACTCCAGCAAGGACACAGGTGCAGATATTCCCACTGACCCTTCTGCTTCACCTGCAAGTTTAACCATAATGGCCACTTCCACTGAGAGCTTCTTCCGCTTTCATCCTGAAATATTACAACAAAGTGGATGATGAGGAACGCCGCATTCAATCCAGTAATGTAAAACTGATTCAAGTGTTGGACGCTTACCGCCACTTTGCAGTAGACTTTATTTTTGGGAATGTGTTTGATGGCAACCTAGAAGACACAGCGCATTGGTGAGCATTTCCTCAGTATGACATAATGAAAGGTGGAAACACAGCAGACGTCTCAGTTTACGATATTATCCATTATCTGCGTTACTGCCTGTCTTACTACCATCATCTGAACACTTACTGGAAAAGCGATCTTCTATCCGGTAGCCAGCAAACACTGCTCCGCAGCCTCCTTCTCCGAGCTGGTGCTCCTCCGCATATCTGGCTTGGAATTCACCTGAACAGACAAAACAACAAATCTTGTTTTATTACAGCTGTGACACAAATTACTCTCCTCTGTAGCCTAAATGTTCCTTTTGCCCTTCCCCTGAATATAAAACCCAAGCTGCTTGCTACTTACGTTTTTGGTCTGCCACTGATTTTTTTGTCCTGGTCCACATTCCTTTTTTTTTTTTCTTGGGTGACTCTCTGTTGTCTCCCGCGGCCTTTCTTTTGCCATTTTTTGCGCACACCTGTTTGTTATTCAAGTCTGGAGATGTGGAAAACACCAAACGCACATCAGCTCACTGGATGATAGACACAAACACGAAACACTAATATCTTAAACCTAGCAACCACACTTAATCTACCCCCTTATTCAACTAATTAGCCTACCTTTACCAGAGTCCAACAAGGAGGATGCTTGCTCCTTGTCACCGCTCATATGGTGGAGAAGTTTAGCCTTCTTTGCTTTCTTTGTTGTGCCCTCTTCATCTTGCACAACCTTGCGCTTCACTCCTTTGACCACATCTGAGCTGGTGGAAGGACCAGCCTGCTCAGCGACCCTCCTCCTTTTTATTGGGGTCTTCTTTTCAGGACTGGCCTTTCTTTTAGCAGTCCTGCTCTTGCAATCTATAAACGACAACAACACAGTGGTGAAAAAGAGTCCCCGACATCAGGACTGGAAGCAGTTTGGCAAAGAATTTGAAATTGCTTTTGCTTAAATTATCACAAGTTTATTATTGGGATAAAAAAACTGACCAGTGCGAATTGATACTAGGTTTACTAAGTCTTAGATCGGTAACCTTTCTTTGATTAGACATCTTGTATTAAAGCTATTTTCAATCAAACATATGATTCAATTGCTCTAAAAATGATTCACACAGTGTCAACATTTCTAGGGTTTGGATTTTACCAGGATTTGATTTTGTTATTTTACTTACCTTGATCTCCTGAATCTTTCTTATCGGCTGGAGTGGTAATTTTTCTTGTTTCCTTTTTCATTGTAATTTCGGAGAACTTTTAAACTCGAAAATGTAAACCGTAATGAGTTAATATTGAGTTAATATTCCTTCAAATGTGCGCCCTTCAAATGCTTGACTTTTCTAACTGAATTCTGTAAGTGAGCTTTATAAGTAAACTCTGGAAACTACGGCAACACAACATAGAATCTTGCCTTTCAGTGACATCACTGACTGCCAGTAGTTCAAAGTAGTTTACAGAAAAACACTCTGGCAGACAAAGCCATAATATTTCATATAATTCAATCATTTCATATCAATTAAACAGTTTCTTTCATTATCTTTCATCGTTTGTATAAAGACCTCATGTATGGATGACAGTATGAAGATTTGTGGTTGACCACACACTAATAAACACAGTGTCAGCTACATTGTCATCTGATTTAAAGTATTTATTATTGTACATTTAACTGTCATGGTACTGAGTCTGTGACCCAGTGTTTTGTGTTTGTTCATTTATATTCATTGATTATTCTTATGTATGTTTTGGTTCTCTTTATTGTTTTCTTCTTGTGTTATATTCTTAGGCTTTAGGTTTCTGTTACTTTGCCTTGCCCCTGTGTGTCCCACGTGTCATGTCTAGTCATTCTTCTTTCCATCTTCCCCAATTTCTCCCCAGTCAGTCATGTCTCTGTGTCAACTCTGTGTCTTTGTAAAAGTCTCTTGTTTGCTGTTTTACTTTGATAGTCTTGTGTGCTATGTTAGTGTTTTCATGTCTGTGAAGGTTCTCAGTCATCTAGGTCATCGTAGTCTAAGGAGTTTGGAAAGAAAGCGTCTGGACTTGAAGTTGCTTGAAGATGTTTCACCTTCTCGGATGAAAAGAACTTAAACTTTGCTTGAACGTCTTCAAGCAACTTAAAGAAGTCCAGACGTTTTCTTTCTAAGCTCCTTAGACTATGTTAGTGTTTTCAGTTTTCCTTCCCCATGGTCTTGTTGTTTGTGATTTCTCGCAGCTGTGCTCTCATCCTGTGTCTTATTCCCTCATTTATCCCTCTGTGTATTTAAGCCCATTGTTTTCCTCTGTTTGCTGTTGGGTTGTCTGTGTATCATCCATGACAATTAAATTAAATAGCAAATGCAACTACAATTTCAATGAGATTCATTCCTGGCATTCTACTGCGGTGGCTGAAAGTAGACACCAAGCATTATCACTGTAACTGATGTAAATATTGGACTTGGAGGATTCATCTGATAGACTGATGCAAACATTACTGTGAGGAAAATTTTGAATCTCCCAATTTTCTTTTTTCTGAAAGAAAGAAAGTTGGTTACTGTATCACATTTGTATGGCAAGATGTGAATTCAGTATGCGTGTGTGTTTGTGTCAGAGAGGAGTTTATCTGAGCCAGGGTAAAGCAGGAGGTCCTCCAGCATTGGGCACTTCTCCAGGACTTTGTTAAAACTTGTTTTCAAGACGTCTGAAATGAAAGAAGGACAAGAGATATCGAGATGATAATTCCAGTGATCCAAGCGATCACATTGATTTTCTGCAAAATTTTCTTTTGAGAGTCATTCGGCTGGGCAGGGGTATAACACATCTGCAATGCAGCAACATCTGCTCTCTGGGCCTGTGTGAGAGTGTTATCTCAATGGCGGGAATGAGGATGTTGGAATTTGGCATCTCAGGCACCAACTCATCTCTTTCCTTAACCGGGCTCACTAGAGATTGGTTTCAGCCTCTCTCCATGCTTTAAGGAGGTTGAGTTGATAAATCTGACTGGCCCCTCCCTGTCTGACCATATCTCTTCATAGTCAACACCAATGTTCTCACCGTGTGACCATGAACGGTCCTTACCACTTGGCAAGTAATTTCGAGCTAGAAGAAGGAGTAAGACAAGCACTTTATGTCCCTGTTAAAATACAATTACATTTTATCAAATATCACTAAGCAGTCCTTACCTTTAAATACAGCCTGGTTTCTTTCTCTTTCTTTCTATATCTCTGAGTGAAGTTAGCTCTCATTCTTTTCTCTTCCTGTGAAATACAGCAAGTGGAGCTTTAGCTAGCAACACACTGTGACACAGTTAGTGTTTGTTGAGGTGATAGAAATGCTGCATTTGAAATTACCTGCCACAACATTTTACTCCCTTTTATGTTCACTCCTTTTTTCTGAAGTACCGCAAATTATGGGCACGTGGGGTTGTTCTGGTGTTGTGCTAAAATAAATAAATCAAAACTACGGTACATGGTTTGCTCTTTCATCTCTACTGATTAAAACGCGACTGCCCTTCATGTGTCACTGTTTAGGCTCAAATCTCATTGTTTGAAGGCCTGCAGTGACGTGAAATATTAACTTCCCCCAAATGCGTTAAACCCAAAGTAACGAGTTTGTTTTGAAAATACACGGAGTGGAAACTACAGATATTTGTTTAAAAATGTAGGGAGTAAAAATTAAGTACAGCAAGGAAGTTTTTTTTACTTTTTACTTCCTACCTGTGGAGCCAATTAAGCTAAATTTAAGAAGCGCATGTCTGTGTATACTTAAAAGCTCTTATACTTATTTTCACTTTGTAGACAAATTAAAGCACAGAAAAGAAAAACACGATACATTAGAGCATGACATACTTTGACCTGAGGTGGCGCTGCAGCGTGAAAGAGCCTGAACGTCAACCGGAAGAAGACGAGAATAAACTCCGTCTAAACAACATGGCGTCTCCCTGTGAGGTGTCATGCCGAGCAGATGTCAGAGTTGAGTTCAAGCAAAGTTGACTCTTTCGGTGATTACAGTTTGTCCGGGCGGGCTGTGCGTCTTATTTCATCCGCGAGACACGTCGTTGGATGAGGAACAGCTCATGCTGGCATCAGTGGCAGTCAGGATGGCAGCATCTTCCAGAGGGAAGGTCAGGTCGCTGGTCTCTCTGAGCAGGACGCTGTCCACCAACAAGCCCGGTTCCGCGGCTGGAGATTACCCTCCCGGCTGAAGCCCCGCTTCTCCCCGAACAGCGAGCCAGCCGCGGCGCCTCAGCGGAGACCCAAAAGACCCCAGCAGCTGCTCCGTGCTCCTCTTCCCGGTCAGGGCAGCCAGTTTGTGGGCATGGGCAGAGGACTTTTGAAATACCCCAACGTTAAAGAAATGTTCACCGTAGCCCAGAAGATCCTGGGTTACGACCTGTGTTCAGATCTACTGGCGTTTACATCAACTGGCGTTAGTCGAACAGATGTGTGGCAGTCTTGCGTTTCAGGAGCTGCTACCGACAAACCAGCAAAACGCCAAATGTGTCACCTGTGACACTTGTGAGGTTATCTCAAACACACTCCGTCAGTCTTGATGCTGTTGAACAACAAAATGTTTAAAAATGTGGCGAGTTTACCTGGTGATATCCTCACGCGCGACGCGATCGCGAAAACAGCAAACAATTAACACCACGCCGATGTTGTTCACAGGACACCAAGAGTAAACGATCGGGAGACTCTTGTCGTCGTTATCGTTCCCCTCGCACGGTTTATTTCTCCGAATTCAGCGTTTTTGCTTCACAACTAAAGCGAGCAGTTTACTTTGTGTGCACGAACATGGAGTCGATTCAACCAGCGCCACCTCTGGCCAAGTGCCACAGCCTACAGCCAGATCATCAACTTGTGACACACATCTGCACCACGTTTGAATTCGTTTCATGCACAACACATTTGTACCTTTCAATTGTGTCTGTTTGTGCGTCATGCAAATAAACCTTTGAAAAGAATGAAATGACACTAATATTTCACTAGTGTTGTAACATCACATGTCGTTAGCGTAGTCTGTCTGTGTCTTTTTCTCTGCGAACAAACATTTTAGAGTTGGTTGTTATATACAGTCTGTATAAGTGTGGTTAATCTAATAAACATTTGTAAGGAGATGGCAGTTACTGTAAATGTACAGCAGGTGATTAGTAATAAACAGTCAGACAATGACCCTGACAATCTCATTCAGTCTTGCAGATTGAATGCACCTTCTGTGGAAAGTGGTACCACACAGTGTGTGTGGACTTCCCTGTGCAGAAGGCGACTACAAATGTTGTGGGTGCTAAATAAACAGAAAAAAGTGATCCCTGTTGTCTTTGCTTACTGATTGTTTTTAGTGTTGACAATCCACATTGCTGCCATTGCATCTTTCAACATGTTTGTGGGTAGATTTGGATGTACCAGGGGTAAGTGCAGCCACTCAGCCTCTACTCAATGTGATCATAGCAGCAGGTGCACATGTGTCACAAGTTAATCTAGTAGTAGGCTGTGGTACTTGGCCACAGGTGGCAGCAGTGGACTGACCTCCATTGGAGACTGCTCCAGCTGCTATGTGATAGTGGATCTGCTACAAATTGAAGATCATAAGCAAGTTTTGAAATTAACCCTTGTATTATGTTGAAGAACAAACAATTGACATTGATTTTGTTGCGGGTCATTTAGATCCGTACTGTGTAAATCCACTCAGAATTATCCAAAACTGCAATAAAACAATAGCAACCTTATTTTCCATCAGATAAACATGTAGAACAGAGACATACAACAGTTAGACTTTCCAT